>NC_069504.1:62956943-63046943 GCF_027579735.1 Bombina bombina | reverse complement strand
CAAATGGACTCAATAGGGAGGTAGATTTACAAGCTTTTCTTCTATAAACAATGATATATGTAGTTTTCATCTGTTTCCTCATTCTTACAACTGGTTTTATGAGTTTTTTATAAATAATGTCAGCTCTTTTATAGAAATGAATTATTATAACAATTTTTTGTATATATTTGTTTCATCAATGTTACGTTTATCGTATATGAATACTTACTATTTATATGATTCTTTCTTATTCAGATATCGGAGACTATGAATTTTATGTAACATATTTCTGTGTAATTTTTAAAACATGACAAGTAAGTAGGAATTCTTCTTCTTTTTTCAAATCAAATTGTTTTTTAACCAGAAAATTATTTCTTTGTCTATTATCCATTAGATGAGCACATATAACAAATTATGTTTTTTTATTGAGTTATTTTAGGAGTTATTTTTTTAGATAATGTATTAAAATAGAGTGTTATGTGAAATTTTGTAATGAAATACTTTTATGTAAACTGTAGCGGTTTAATGCAAATTAGATAGAGAGACATTCTTTTTACACAATGACGTGGAGGGTAGGCGGACTTACCACTGTGGATACAATACAAATATCGCAAGAAGGGGGAGGTGTGAATAGCCTCTGATGAATGGAGTCACTTCCGTGAAACACGTCAGGCACGCCCCCCTTTACGTCATTGATGCTGCTACGTGGTTACGGAAACCCAGACTGTTTGTTTTTCTGGTATCAACTTGCCGGTGAGAGTCGTGAGAGACGAAATTTGTGTGAGAACGGAGGTGAACAACCCTTAGAAGGGTTCAGCCAACTGAGCCAAGTGGGAACCTCTGCACGGACGTCAATCCATTTTTGTGAGATCACGGTGTTTGGATCAGTGAACGTTTTTACATACCTCATATGTTTGAGGGTATCTTTTGTGAGTAGTTCGACAAAAGGGAGTGGGACATTTTTAATGTGGAAGTCATTTGTAATAAATAATACTACACTTAGAGTTCCCTTGTGCGCTCTTTCTTCCTTTTGTATTTTTTAGATTCATCTACCTGATTTGGCCGTCAGGCAATATAAGAGCAGCCGGACTCTGGAACATTTTATCTGGATCAGATCAGACAGCACCTAGACCTTTTAACATTATTTGTGAAGTGTGAGACTTTTGTTCATCAAATGTAAGCCGCATTTCTTTATAACAAAAAGACTTTGTGCTTTGCGATTGCATGTATTAACAGCCTTAGTCAGTGAATCACTATATGGTACTTGAACTGTTTGTATTGTAATATACTTATTTAATATCTTGCTCCACAAGAGCGGTATAATATTGCTGCACAGTATTTCAGTCTCATTAGGTGCTGATACATGTTTTTTCTTTTAGTACTGTTTTTTTAGGAGTGCGCTAGTTAGTGAGGAGCTTTATAAAGGAAATTATTTTAGCACATTAACCCACTATTTACATAGGCCTAGATTTGGAGTTTGGCGGTAGCCGTGAAAACCAGCGTTAGAGGCTCCTAACGCTGGTTTTAGGCTACCTCCGGTATTTGGAGTCACTCAAAAAAGGGTCTAACGCTCACTTTTCAGCCGCAACTTTTCCATACCGCAGTTCCCCTTACGTCAATTGCGTATCCTATCTTTTCAATGGGATTTTTCTAACTCCGGTATTTAGAGTCATGTCTGAAGTGAGCGTTAGAATTCTAACGACAAAACTCCAGCCGCAGAAAAAAGTCAGTAGTTAAGAGCTTTCTGGGCTAACGCCGGTTCATACAGCTCTTAACTACTGTACTCTAAAGTACACTAACACCCATAAACTACCTATGTACCCCTAAACCGAGGCCCCCCCACATCGCCGCCACTCGATTTAATTTTTTTAACCCCTAATCTGCCGACCGCAACCTACGTTATCCTTATGTACCCCTAATCTGCTGCCCCTAACACCGCCGACCCCTATATTATATTTATTAACCCCTAACCTGCCCCCCACAACGTCGCAGCCAGCTACCTACAATAATTAACCCCTAATCTGCCGACCGCAAAGCGCCGCTACTTAAGTTATCCTTATGTACCCCTAATCTGCTGCCCCTAACACCGCCGACCCCTATATTATATTTATTAACCCCTAATCTCCCCCCTCAATGTCGTCTCCACCTGCCTACACTTATTAACCCCTAATCTGCTGAGCGGATCGCACCGCTACTATAATAAAGTTATTAACCCCTAATCCGCCTCACTAACCCTATAATAAATAGTATTAACCCCTAATCTGCCCTCCCTAACATCGCCGACACCTAACTTCAATTATTAACCCCTAATCTGCCGACCGGAGCTCACCGCTATTCTAATAAATGTATTAACCCCTAAAGCTAAGTCTAACCCTAACACTAACACCCCCCTAACTTAAATATAATTTAAATCTAACGAAATTAATTAACTCTTATTAAATAAATTATTCCTATTTAAAGCTAAATACTTACCTGTAAAATAAATCCTAATATAGCTACAATATAAATTATAATTATATTATAGCTATTTTAGGATTAATATTTATTTTACAGGTAACTTTGTATTTATTTTAACGAGGTACAATAGCTATTAAATAGTTAAGAACTATTTAATAGCTAAAATAGTTAAAATAATTACAAAATTACCTGTAAAATAAATCCTAACCTAAGTTACAATTAAACCTAACACTATACTATCATTAAATTAATTAAATAAAATACCTACAATTACCTACAATTAAACCTAACACTACACTATCAATACATTAATTAAATACAATACCTACAAATAACTACAATGAAATAAACTAACTAAAGTACAAAAAATAAAAAAGAACTAAGTTACAAAAAAATAAAAAAATATTTAAAAACATACGAAAAATATTACAACAATTTTAAACTAATTACACCTACTCTAAGCCCCCTAATAAAATAACAAAGACCCCCAAATAAAAAATGCCCTACCCTATTCTAAATTACTAAAGTTCAAAGCTCTTTTACCTTACCAGCCCTGAACAGGGCCCTTTGCGGGGCATGCCCCAAGAAGTTCAGCTCTTTTGCCTGTAAAAAAAAAACATACAATACCCCCCCCAACATTACAACCCACCACCCACATACCCCTAATCTAACCCAAAACCCCTTAAATAAACCTAACACTAAGCCCCTGAAGATCATCCTACCTTGTCTTCACCTCACCGGGTATCACCGATCGGTCCTGGCTCCAAAATCTTCATCCAACCCAAGCGGGGGCTGGCGATCCATCATCCGGTGGCTGAAGAGGTCCAGAAGAGGCTCCAAAGTCTTCATCCTATCCGGGAAGAAGAGTAGATCCGGACCGGCAACCATCATCTTCCAAGCGGCATCTTCTATCTTCATCCGATGAGGACCGGCTCCATCCTGAAGACCTCCACCGCGGACCCATCTTCATCCGGTGACGTCCAACTGAAGAATGACGGTTCCTTTAAGGGACATCATCCAAGATGGCGTCCCTCAAATTCCGATTGGCTGATAGGATTCTATCAGCCAATCGGAATTAAGGTAGGAATATTCTGATTGGCTGATGGAATCAGCCAATCAGAATCAAGTTCAATCCGATTGGCTGATCCAATCAGCCAATCAGATTGAGCTTGCATTCTATTGGCTGTTCCGATCAGCCAATAGAATGCGAGCTCAATCTGATTGGCTGATTGGATCAGCTAATCGGATTGATCTTGATTCTGATTGGCTGATTCCATCAGCCAATCAGAATATTCCTACCTTAATTCCGATTGGCTGATAGAATCCTATCAGCCAATCGGAATTCAAGGGACGCCATCTTGGATGACGTCCCTTAAAGGAACCGTCATTCTTCAGTTGGACGTCGCCGGATGAAGATGGGTCCGCGGTGGAGGTCTTCAGGATGGAGCCGGTCCTCATCGGATGAAGATAGAAGATGCCGCTTGGAAGATGATGGTTACCGGTCCGGATCTACTCTTCTTCCCGGATAGGATGAAGACTTTGGAGCCTCTTCTGGACCTCTTCAGCCACCGGATGATGGATCGCCAGCCCCCGCTTGGGTTGGAAGAAGATTTTGGAGCCAGGACCGATCAGTGATACCCGCTGAGGTGAAGACAAGGTAGGATGATCTTCAGGGGCTTAGTGTTAGGTTTATTTAAGGGGGGTTTGGGTTAGATTAGGGGTATGTGGGTGGTGGGTTGTAATGTTGGGGGGTATTGTATGTTTTTTTTTACAGGCAAAAGAGCTGAACTTCTTGGGGCATGCCCCGCAAAGGGCCCTGTTCAGGGCTGGTAAGGTAAAAGAGCTTTGAAGTTTAGTAATTCATTATTCAATATTAGAATAGGGTAGGGCATTTTTTATTTTGGGGGTCTTTGTTATTTTATTAGGGGGCTTAGAGTAGGTGTAATTAGTTTAAAATTGTTGTAATATTTTTCGTATGTTTGTAAATATTTTTTTATTTTTTGTAACTTAGTTCTTTTTTATTTTTTGTACTTTAGTTAGTTTATTTCATTGTAGTTATTTGTAGGTATTGTATTTAATTAATGTATTGATAGTGTAGTGTTAGGTTTAATTGTAGGTAATTGTAGGTATTTTATTTAATTAATTTAATGATAGTATAATTTTGTAATTATTTTAACTATTTTAGCTATTAAATAGTTCTTAACTATTTAATAGCTATTGTACCTGGTTAAAATAAATACAAAGTTACCTGTAAAATAAATATTAATCCTAAAATAGCTATAATATAAATATAATTTATATTGTAGCTATATTAGGATTTATTTTACAGGTAAGTATTTAGCTTTAAATAGGAATAATTTATTTAATAAGAGTTAATTAATTTCGTTAGATTTAAATTATATTTAAGTTAGGGGGGTGTTAGTGTTAGTGTTAGACTTAGCTTTAGGGGTTAATACATTTATTAGAATAGCGGTGAGCTCCGGTCGGCAGATTAGGGGTTTATAATTGAAGTTAGGTGTCGGCGATGTTAGGGAGGGCAGATTAGGGGTTAATACAATTTATTATAGGGTTAGTGAGGCAGATTAGGGGTTAATAACTTTATTATGATAGCGGTGCAGTCCGCTCGGCAGATTAGGGGTTAATAAGTGTAGGCAGGTGGAGGCGACGTTGTGGGGGGCAGATTAGGGGTTAATAAATATAATATAGTGGTCAGCGGTGTTAGGGGCAGCAGATTAGGGGTACATAAGGATAATGTAAGTAGCGGCGGTTTACGGAGCGGCAGATTAGGGGTTAAAAATAATATGCAGGGGTCAGCGATAGCGGGGGCGGCAGATTAGGGGTTAATAAGTGTAAGGCTAGGGGTGTTTAGACTTGGGGTACATGTTAGGGTGTTAGGTGCAGACGTAGGAAGTGTTTCCCCATAGCAAACAATGGGGCTGCGTTAGGAGCTGAACGCGGCTTTTTTGCAGGTGTTAGGTTTTTTTTCAGCTCAAACAGCCCCATTGTTTCCTATGGGGGAATCGTGCACGAGCACGTTTTTTAGGCTGGCCGCGTCCGTAAGCAACTCTGGTATCGAGAGTTGAAGCTGCGTTAAAAATGCTCTACGCTCCTTTTTTGGAGCCTAACGCAGCCTTTATGTGGACTCTCAATACCAGAGTTATTTTTATGGTGCGGCCAGAAAAAAGCCAGCGTTAGCTACGCGGGTCGTTACCGACAAAACTCTAAATCTAGCCGATAGTTTGTTTTTTATATATTTATATGTATAGACATATGTTTAACTAGGGAGATAAGGAAAATATTTCACATTACAAGCTTATGCACATAAGATAAACAATATCTCAGAGAGATTTTTTAATGCGATATTCGCATATAGATCTCGAGATATCTAGACATATATATTCATATACATATCTCGCTATAAATAGATATATTTGTCTAAAATAATCACATATATAGATAAATATTTATTAACAAATTAATAGAACATATTCCGTTAACAAAACATTCTTGCAATATGAAATATTTGCGTTTTCATGTACACTTTTCTAGGAGAATACGTCATGGACTTTGGGTGTAGGGTGTTAGTTGGTTTTCTTTCTATTTGTCTTCATTGACTTCTATGGGGGAATATGTAAACGCGAACATAATATGGCTTTTTGTACTACGCGAGTTAATGAGCGGGCAAAATAAGTTATTTTGCAACTTGTAATACCTGCACAATCCCAGATGCGCAAAAACCTTAAAGCATGCAGTGTTTTTTTCGCAATTGCGAAAAACATATTTGCCGCGTGACTTGTAATCTAGCCCTTTGAGATCTAGCATACAATGATAAATCGTATATATATAAAAAGTCTGCAATATACTTGAATTATTTATTTTGTCCCCTTTTCCTGTAATTCCATTCTGAAAATGTGAGCTTTTCAGTTCATGTTAGAAATGGAAGTGCAGAACACTGTTATATTCCACACAGTCATTGGCTGCACACTCTAGTGACCTATTTATAACTGTCTCTAATTGTCCACAGCAGAGAAGGTTCAATATTTAAGCAGCTAATGAAAATTTTAAAAATACGTCTACCTGTTATTCTCAGACTAATCTTTTCTTTGAATGTATCATTCTATTTAGCATTTATTTAGTGTTTAATGTCCCTTAAGGGTAAAATCACCATGACTTCATTTCCACCTTACCCAATAAAAACACAGACACATAGTTGGAGGTATAAGACCGTGAAGCAAGGTCGCGTTTATTAAACAAAATCAGGCAAATTCTAAACTTATTTAACTTGTGAAGTATAAGGCTTATATCAATAGGTGGCGGCATCTGAGACTAATCTATATCCTAAAACTAGCAATAACTTAGTATCTACAGCAAGCGCAGTGAGGTCACCGGCCCAGATCGGTTGTCGCAATGCTCCTGCCGAACATTGCCCTTCAGAGGCTGGCATCATCCACAAGGGGTTTCTAGGTCAGCAGGCCCGCGGGAGAGGTGTTACAAGCTGCAACTTGCAACATCATGCCCCTCCCATTAGCTCGACCACACCCTCGCGGAAACCATAAAAAATATTCGGCCGGGACCCCGCCACGCCAGCCGGTAATTTCTACCTTCACTCCCAGAAAAAATTGCTCCAGACCCAGTAAGGTCGACATCAGGCGCAAGACGCCCAACAAACGCCTTTGATGTGAAGCCAAAAATTGTTACTACTTTGGGCTTACGATTAGCTAGCCTGATTAGGCATGCCCCCGCCAAAGTCCTGCAACCACCCTAATGGCAGACGTTCCCTCAGTGCCGCACCTCCTGAAAAACAACAATTCAACATGTTAACAACAAGGGAGGGATGGGCGGGGAAAAAACCTTTCTCCAGCAGTTGCAGACAAGAAAGAGGAAGTGTACCAGCATACATGCAATTTTATAAGAGGTATGAGTCCCCACCCCACATATTGCAACAAATGTTGCAAACTCACACACTGCACAGCTTCACATTTCAGTCAGGCAGCATAACCCTTAAGACGTTACATGCACAATTATGCCTTTCACTACCATTAGGAACGAGAAAATGTAGAGGGGTACACGAAATAGGATGCAACTTAAAAAATAAAAAAAAAGGGTAATAAAACTTCACAACAAAAGAAACAAAAATAGAAGAATTTAGTGGAAATCATGAGAAGAAAAGGGCAAAAAGAGTAAAAGGGAAAAAGAATCGGACAAGGGGTTTATTTTTTGGGGAGCTAAGATTAGTGAGTATTTGTGGGCTTAGATGAGGGGAGGAATGTAGCTGTTCCATGTAAAATGTTATATCTTGGAGTAAGTTTTTCTTTAAGTAATTATATTCTTTTAGAGATAAGCGCAAGATTACATACACGGCATCGTATATTTCCCCACGTCGCCCGCAATTTTTACTTCAAAAAGCTAACATAGAACCGTGTCGCAAATCGGTATCACATATTCAGCGCAAGGACTTACGTGACGAAAAGGGAGAGATTTTACTCCATTTTTACCTCGCCACACATCGGCAGGCGCAGCAAGCCTTGCACTGAAATGTGAGCACTGTACTTCCCGTAACTACCTGAAAATATTAACTAACACCTAATGCATGCGCAATATCTACCTGTCAACCGCCAACCCCCACCGCAATAACTTATAAAACCATTAACCCCTAATCCGCCATTCACCCACATCATAATACCTAGTAAAACTATTAACCCCTAATCCGCCATTCACCTAGATTGCAATTACAATAATTAAACTATTAACCCCTAATCGGCCATTCACCCACATCACAATAAACCTAATTAATCTATTAATCCCTAAAACGACAAAAAAACACATTGCAATAAACCTAATTTAATTACTAAACCCCATAACCTAATGCCCCCTAAATTAACGCCAAATTACATAAAATAATAAAATACTAAATTACAATTCAAATAAAATTCATAACAGTACTTAAAAAAATCTAAGATTAAATTAAAATAACCTAAAATTACAAAAAATAAAAAGGTCTAACATTAAATAAAATAATAAACCAAATTATCAAAAATAAAGAAATTAAACCTAATCCCTATGAAAATAAAAAAGCCCACCTAAAATAAAACACCCTCTAATCTAATACTAAACGACCAATAGGCCTTAAAAGGACTTTTTATAGGGCATTGCCCTAAGTTAAACAGCTCTTTTGCATTAGAAAAATACTAAGTCCTCCCTCTAACAGTAAAACCCCCCACCCACCAAACCCCACAAAATAAAAAACCTAACACTAAAAAATACTAAACTACCCATTGCCTCTAAAGGTGCATTTGTATGGGCATTGCCCTTAAGGGCATTCTGCTCTTTTTTTCAGTTCCAAAATCCAAGATCTAAAAAAAAAAAAAAAAAAATCCTAACTCTAAGGCCCAAATAGGTACTCACCGTTCCTGAAGTCCGGTGTAGAAGGTCCTCTTCCAGGTGGCGGTGAAGTCTTCTTGGAACCGCCAACATCTTCCATCTTCATACAGGACCATGCCGGCGCGGAGTGGAGATTACCATAGAACTGAAGACCAGTCACTGTGGAGCCATGGAGCGTGGAGGATCCACTTCATCTGATCACCGCCGTACACTGAATATTGAATACAAGTTACACATTTAAATTTGGCGTCACTTGCATTCCTATTGGCTAATTTGAATATTCAAATTCAAATCAGCCAATAGGATGAGAGCTACTGAAATCATATTGGCTGATTTGAACAGGACCTTCTCCACCGGATTTCAGGAATGGTGAGTACCTATTTGGGGCTTTGAGTTAGGATTTTTTTTATTTTTTAGATTAGGGATTTTGGGCACTGATAAAGAGCTGAATGCCCTTTTAAGGACAGTAAAAGACCTGAATGCCTTTTTTAGGGGCAATGGGTAATTTAGGATTTTTTTTGTGTTAGGTTTTTTTTATTTTGGGGGTTTGGTGGGTGGGGGGTTTTACTGTTAGAAGGATGACTTAGTTTTTGTTAAGGTAAAAGAGCTGTTTAATTTAGGGCAATAAAAGGCCCTTTTAAGGGCTATTGGTAGTTTAGTTTAGATTAGGGTTATTTTTTGTAATTTTAGATTAATTTCAATTTAGTTCTTTTAAATTTAAAGTAGTTTTTTTAATTTTAATTGTAACCTAGTATTTTTTAATTTAGGTAATTGGGGTTAATTTAGGGTGTATTAGGTTAGGGGGCTTAGTAGTTCAAATAGGTTAATTGCGCTGTGGGCGGGTGGCGGTTTAGGGGTTAATAGATTTATTAGGTTAATTGTGATGTGGGTGAATGGCAGATTAGGGGTTAATAGTTTAATTAGGCATATTGCATTGTGGGGGTTGTCAGTTTAGGGGTTAATACTTTTATTATTAGTTGTGATGTGGGGGGATTGCGGATATAGGGGTTTTTACGTGTCGGGTTTATTTTTGGGAGGCGTGATAGACTTTTACGGGAGATGTAATATTTATTTTTATTTTCTTAGGCACCGGCAGTTTCTAATGGGCCGTTAGTCACTAGCGACTACAGAAATTTATATTCACGCACATTTCTGGACATCGCTAGTATATCCAACTTACGGCTCTTTATGAACTGCCGGCGGGGTTTATGTGATTCCCCGATGTGTTAGGGGAAATTATGGGCAACGCGGGTTTCATTAGTTACGCTGAAGCCTGCGCCGTATATGTAATCACACTAGATTACACAAAGTGGCAAAAAAAGCTTTATGCACTTACGTAAATCATCTGCTTCACCTCCAGTCCTAGAAATAAACCACAGACACCTTTTAGATGGTACCTAACACCAGAACTACTTAAAAAATGTGTCCCAGTGTATTGAATGCCTATTGGCCAGGCTGCAGAGCTGCTTTATGCACACATCCCATATATGATGGCAATGTCCTGTTACTATCTCCGTTTTGGAAGTAAATAGGGCAGATCTTCTGTACATTATCCCTGACACTGATAATAGTCTTATTTAATTGTTTCCTTAAATTTTCTTGTATAATTAGGCTCGGCATGTTACAAATTGGGCTTTACAGCAAATCCACAAATCCACAAATCCACAAGTATACCAACTGTGCAGCAGTAGAACATCTGAGCACTTAACTCTAGAAGAATATAATTAATTTATGAAACAATTCTGTTATAAGATATAACATTTTACTGGGAACAGCTACATTCCTCCCCTCATCTAAGCCCACAAATAATCACTAATTTTAGTTAGCTCCCAAAAAAGTACCCCCTTGTCACTTTCTTTCTCCCTTTCTTTTACTCTTTTTGCCCTCATCTATTTTTTCCACTTAGTTCCTTTTTTTCTGCTTCTGTTGTGTGAAGTTTACTGACCTTTAATTTTTTATTTTTTAAATTGCGTCCTATTTTGCGTACTCTTCTACATTGCTTCGTTCTTAATTAGTTCACTTCTTAGTAACTTCAAACAGTTCATTTAGATCTTTTTCGTATTATAGGGCAAATGTATTTCTCAACACTTGTATTTCTAAAATGGGGAGATCTCTACTTCCTCTATGTTGATGCTTCTGTTATATGAAAAAAATTAAATAAGAAGTTCAAACTTGTACATTATCTGGACATTGCGATGTTTATCTTGACAAAAATACAATGAAGAAAAGCAAGTGCAAAATATAAAATATTTAATTGTATGTCCTGATTGAGCATATTTCAAACAGGACATAAAATTAGTCAACAGCAAGGTAATGACTCAAACCTCCAGTTTATGCCACAAATTCCTCAAAAGGATACTAATCCCAAATGCAATTTTAAGCAACTTTCTAATTTACTCCTACTATCAATTTTTATTTGTTTTCTTGCTATCTTTATTCAAAAGTTGGAATTAAACGTTTAGGAGCCAGCCCATTTTAGGTTCAGCACCCTGGATAGCGCTTGCTTATTGGTGACTACAGTGGGGCAAAAAGTCAGCCACCAATTGTGCAAGTTCTCCCACTTAAGAAGATGAGAGAGGCCTGTAATTTTCATCATAGGTATACCTCAACTATGAGAGACAAAATGTGGAAACAAATCCAGACAATCACATTGTCTGATTTGGAAAGAATGTATTTGCAAATTATGGTGGAAAATAAGTATTTGGTCAATATCAAAAGTTCATCTCAATACTTTGTTATATATCCTTTGTTGGCAATGACAGAGGTCAAACATTTTCTGTAGGTCTTCACAAGGTTGTCACACACTGTTGCTGGTATTTTGGTCCATTCCTGCATGCAGATCTCCTCTAGAGCAGTGATGTTTTGAGGCCGTCGCTGGGCAACACAGACTTTTAACTCCCTCCAAAGGTTTTCTATGGGGTTAAGATCTGGAGACTGGCTAGGCCACTCCAGGACCTTGAAATGCTTCTTACAAAGCCACTCCTTCATTGCCCGGGCGGTGAGTTTGGGATCATTGTCATGCTGAAAGACCAAGCCATGTTTCATCTTCAATGCCCTTGCTGATGGAAGGATGTTTGCATTCAAAATCTCACGATACATGGCCCCATTCATTCTTTCATGTACACGGATCAGTTGTCCTGTTCCCTTTGCAGAGAAACAGCCCCAAAGCATGATGTTGCCACCCCCATGCTTCACAGTAGGTATGGTGTTCTTTGGTTGCAACTCAGCATTCTCTCTCCTCCAAACACAACGAGTTGTGTTTCTACCAAACAGTTCTACTTTGGTTTCATTTGACCATATGACATTCTCCCAATCCACTTCTGGATCATCCAAATGCTCTCTAGCATACTTCAGACGGGCCCGGACATGTAGTGGCTTAAGCAGGGGGACACGTCTGGCACTGCAGGATCCCTGG
The DNA here is from genome assembly GCF_027579735.1 of Bombina bombina. Taxonomy (NCBI): domain Eukaryota; kingdom Metazoa; phylum Chordata; class Amphibia; order Anura; family Bombinatoridae; genus Bombina; species Bombina bombina. Next base: position 63,034,711 of record NC_069504.1, on the reverse strand, counting down.
CGGCATAGTGTGTTACTGATGGTAGACTTTGTTACGTTGGTCCCAGCTCTCTGCAGGTCATTCACTAGGTCCCACGGTCTGGTTCTGGGATGTTTGCTCACTGTTCTTGTGATCATTTTGACCCCACGGGGTGAGATCTTGAGTGGAGCCCCAGATCGAGGGAGATTATCAGTGGTCTTGTATGTCTTCCATTTTCTAATTATTGCTCCCACAGTTGATTTCTTCACACCAAGCTGCTTGCCTATTGCAGATTCAGTCTTCCCAGCCTGGTGCAGGTCTACAATTTTGTTTCTGGTGTCCTTCAACAGCTCTTTGGTCTTCACCATAGTGGAGTTTGGAGTATGACTGTTTGAGGTTATGGACAGGTGTCTTTTATACTGATAACAAGTTCAAACAGGTGCCATTAATACAGGTAATGAGTGGAGGACAGAGGAGCCTCTTAAAAAAAGAAATCTTGCTTGTTTGTAGGTGACCAAATACTTATTTTCCACCATAATATGCAAATAAATTCTTTCCAAATCAGACAATGTGATTGTCTGGATTTGTTTCCACATTTTGTCTCTCATAGTTGAGGTATACCTATGATGAAAATTACAGGCCTCTCTCATCTTCTTAAGTGGGAGAACTTGCACAATTGGTGGCTGACTAAATAATTTTTTGCCCCACTGTACATTTAGCAAACCAATAAGCAAGCATAACTCAGGTTCTGAACCAAAATGGGCTGGCTCTTAAGCTTAAAATTCCTGCTTTTTAAATAAAGATAGCAAGAGAACAAAGAAAAAATAATAATAGGAGTAAGTTAGCAAGTTGCTTAAAATTGCATGCTCTATCTGAATCATTAAAGAAAAAAAATTGGTTTTAGTGTCCCTTTGAAATACAAGAACAAGAAGGTAGGCCTCAAATTATAAAAATGCACAGTGCAGTCTCCCTTGGGTTAAATTCTGATTTATGTGGGGATTTTAGAGGCCTAGAGCTGAGAATCTTTGATTTCAAAAGTCGCTACCGTAACATTTCCTTGTAGAGTTCTGTACCAATAATAAAATTGTTGTAATTCACAATGAAATTAATGAGTTAATTTATAAAATGTATTTAGCTATATACATATTTTTAGAGCTCTCTTTTAATCCTTGTCTGACATAGAGACTGCTATCTTTAATATTTAGTGTGTTAGTCTCCCATTAATGACTAGACCGTGTATAATTACAGACAGAAATATACATTAGCGGTCTAGACTGGCCTCCTACACAACCTACATTTGCCTTAAAATCCTCATAAAGTAAATGAAAACAAAACATATTCAATAATATATTTGTGCCTCATTTCACATACATCTCAGACATTACTGTTGAGTTTCTGCTGATAAAACATTTCATGGCTCCAAATACAAGGAAGAGAATTAGTTTGTTCTAAGTAAACATAGCAAAAGCTTATGATAATAAATGTGCACTAATTACAGATTACCAAAGCATGAAAAAGTTATGTGAAGGTATAAAATATAAAGCTTGATACACTGTGTTTTATTGTTTACAAATATGATGAGATAATCACAATCGTTTTCAGCAGAGAATTTCCACTAAGAGCTGCTTCTATCTGTGTATTGGTCACTGGATTGTAATTTCTCAGGTGTATAGCTAACATAATTCAGTTACAAAGACTGCTAAACAAATATGAAATAATGATAACATCTTAAACAACTCTGCAACTATATTTGCAGAAGTCTCAGCTGGGACAAGATTATAATGGTGAAAAAGGATACATATAAAATCTTCCAGAAAAAGGTGATTTATGAAAATATTATTATTAGCAGTGAGCCAATAATGTACTCAACACAATATAAAGATTCTCTACCAGACACAAAGTTTAGAACAAGTCAACTTTCCCACTTTTATTGAAATAGAATATTGCTACTGGCAAGGTAAAAAGGAAGACAGGCAAACCCATAACCCTTAAAAGTGTAGGTCTTTAAAAGCAAAGGTGTCAGTGAGTACCGTCTCCTACACCAAAAAAGACACTTGGAAAATGGTGGAAACTCAAGATGAAGTCTGGCAGACCCAAAGCTACAAGAGAATCAGAAGAGAAATTTCTGAGAATCAACAGCTTGTGTAGTTCACATGACAAAAGCTTAATACTGGTCGAAGAAAGCAAAACTCACTTTTAACTGTGAAGAGAAATAAGGCGTCAGGATGCAGGTTTAATAGTGGCAGTAAGAAAGCTGTTGCTAAGATTGTAGATGCTGCCTGGGGCAAGAAGCACCACCAGTGGACTACTGAAGACAAGAAGAAATCTTTTGGACTGATTAATAAAAAATTGAAAACTTAAATTCATCATGATTTTTATAAAGAAGGTAAAAAGGATGGTTCCTCATTGTGTGACACCAACTGACAAACATAGAAGAAGTGTGATGGTCTAGGGCTATTTTACTGGAACTGGAGTCAGCAGCTTGCATGAAACAAAAAGACTACCACAGTATTTCTCATCACCATTCAATACCCTCTAGTATATGACAGGTAGCCAGGGGATCATCCTACAGCAAGATAATGACCCAAAACATACCTCCAGCTAATGTCAGAACTACCTTAGAAGAAAATAACAAGTTGGTTAGATTTAAATCATGGAATGTCCAGAACAGTTTCAAGACTTAAACCCAATTGAACTGCTTTGGGTTGACCTGGACAGAAGGGTAAAAGTAAAGTAACATAAGAGAACACATGTGTAGGTACTTTTCTAACAGTGTTTGGACGAATGTTCTGATAATATTTTATTTCCATTATAGAAAGAATGTCATGAGTATGTTCAGCTGTAATATTTACAAAAGGTGACTACTTTGATGAGTTAAAAAAAAAAGATTCAATGGGAACATATTAAACCAGAGTAAAATTTACAGTACAATGTTCCTTCAAGTATGATCAAGTTATGCTCAGTGAAAGAGCTTGTTTACATCTGGCCTAGCTGGTTACAGAAAACTTAAGATAAATATACTCAAGAGGCTTTAAATAAGGCAAAATATCAATTATTTTTATGCAGATTGTTTGCCGTGATGCATTTAATAGATAATATATACTTTTGTGCATATAAGATTGGCCCTCACCTCTTATTTTACCAACATGGAGAATAGAGATTGAATTTCATGGGATTTATCTAACTCTGTTGTGTTAAACGCAGTAACATTGTGATCAATTTGATAAAATAAAAATATTGGCCAATCTTATTTTATTGATATAAAACAAAAACTTTGGAAAAATTTGAATTAGGAAATTGCTTCCATTATCAAATTGTGGTTTGTCTTTTTTCATATTCACACTTTCTGAAGAACCAGTTCCTTCTGAGAATGTGCAAGAGTTCACACTACATATATGAGTCTGTGATAAGCTGATAGCTGTCATGCCATGTGATACAGGGTGTAGGAAGGGCCAGATTTATAATAAGGCTGAGTAGGCATGTGCCTACAGCACCATAGAGTTGCACCTGCCTATTATAAATACTGGTCAGCCGGTGACCTTAAAGGGATAGTCTACTCCAGAATTTCTATTGTTTCAAAAGATAGATGATCCCTTTATTACCCATTCCCCAGATTTACATAACCAACACTGTTATATTAATACACTTTTTACCTCTGTGATTACCTTGTTTCTAAGCCTCTGCAGACTGCCCCCTTATCCCAGTTCTTTTGGCAGACATGCATTTTAGCCAATCAGTGAAGACTCTTAAATAACTCCACTGGAATGAGCACAATGTTATCTATATGACACACATTATCTAACAGTATAAATAAAAGCAGAGAAGTGCTCAACATAGGAACAAACAATAGCATAATAGCTTGTTCTATGGCTAGTTACCACCCAAGAAGCAGCCTCTTTTTGCTCAACATTTGCCTTTCACAGAGAAGAACTTTCCACTAGCATATTAGTCTGATCCTGACTTAACAGTACAGTCCAGCCCCGACATACCAGGCATTCCCTCTCTGAACGAGAGAAACGGTAACACCCCAGATGTACGTTTCGGCCTTTAGTGGGCCTCGTCAGTGAGGTGCAGCCATATCCCTCTAGGCACAATGAGCAACGGGTCCACATCTGGCTTCCCGCATCACCATTAGGGAGACTTGCCATGGGGTCCTAATTTGCATAAATAAAAACAAAGAAGCGCTCAACCTGGGAACGAACATTAGCATAACAGCTTGTTCTATGGCTAGTTACAAACAAAGAAGCAGCCTCTTTTTGCTCAACATGTGCCTTTTACATCTAACAGTGATTAACTGTCAAAAAATCTCAAAATGCACTGAGATAAGAGGCAGTTCAACTGCTTAGAAATTAGCATATGAGCGTACCTAGGTTTAGCTTTCCACAAAGAATACCAAGAAAGCAAAACAAATTTGATGATAAAAGTAAATTGGAAAGTTGTTTAAAGTTGCAAGCCCTACCGGAATCATGAAAGTTTATTTTTGACTAGACTGTCACTTTAACTGTTATGGTCGCCATGAGTATTGTGCATGTGCGGCATCCGGGTTCCCCTGTGCATGCGACATGCTTGGGGCGGTCTTAACAAAGATGCAGTGATCTTAGTTAAGGTCGCAGACACAGTGGTGAATGGGGAGTGGGGAACGCAGGGTGTGCTTCAGATTATGGTGCCTACATGTACCTGGGCTTTAAATACAGCCCTAGCGGTAGGGAAAATAAAAAATCTATTGAACATTTGAAATTCAAACTAAGTGCTATTGCATTTGTTGATTATGCAATTCTATTGTATTTAACCTTTTAAAGCCGTTATGCCGTTCCATTCCGTCATAATTAGACTGGGCTTTAAAGCCGTTATGCCGTTCCATTCCGTCATAATTAGACTGGGCTTTAAAGCCGTTATGCCGTTCCATTCCGTCATAATTAGACTGGGCTTTAAAGCCGTTATGCCGTTCCATTCCGTCATAATTAGACTGGGCTTTAAAGCCGTTATGCCGTTCCATTCCGTCATAATTAGACTGGGCTTTAAAGCCGTTATGCCGTTCCATTCCGTCATAATTAGACTGGGCTTTAAAGCCGTTATGCCGTTCCATTCCGTCATAATTAGACTGGGCTTTAAAGCCGTTATGCCGTTCCATTCCGTCATAATTAGACTGGGCTTTAAAGCCGTTATGCCGTTCCATTCCGTCATAATTAGACTGGGCTTTAAAGCCGTTATGCCGTTCCATTCCGTCATAATTAGACTGGGCTTTAAAGCCGTTATGCCGTTCCATTCCGTCATAATTAGACTGGGCTTTAAAGCCGTTATGACGGAATGGAACGTCATAACTAACGGCTGTCCTGAAGCCTTCTGTGCTTCAGGGATTTAATCGCGGTCTGGAGGGCGTTCCTAGGATTGTAGGGACGCCCCCCAGATGCGATCCAATAATTGAAATCTCGCGATCGTATGCACGATCGCGTAGTTTCAATTTGTCTACATCGGAACAGTTGTTCCGATGTAGGCACTTTAACCCTGTCACGAAAGGGTTAATGGTCCTTATAAACACACGAACAAGGAAACAGGTGGGTTTTTCACATACATGTGGGGGTACATAGAAACACTAAATATGAAGTTTGTGGGGGACCCTATCACCTCTGTATATTGTAGGTTATAATAATTTATAAGTTATATAATATATTAATTTTAAATGCAAACCATTCAGTGAATTAAAGTCTCATTAAAGTTAATGTAATGAGAGTTCTTAACGCTATATATCTTCATATTTTTGTCTATTGCAAAATATGAGGAATATGAATTTAAAGTGTATATTATATATAAAATAATAATTGTAGATTGCATTCATTTGAACATAATTTGTTTTGCTTTGTCAGACAGAAATATAGTAAGCACCTTTAATTGACCTACAGTGGAAATCAAATTCTTGAGGGGATTTTACAGCTTCAGTTTATATTGTATTAGCATTGTGTTTGATTAAAAAAAAAAAAAAAGCATATTTAGGTATGCTCTAGAGCAGCATTGCTGGGAGCAAGCTGGTAATTTCTAGCTACACATATATGCCTCTTGTCATTGGCTTATCAGGTGTGTTCAGCTAACTCCCGGATGTGCCAAAGTGCATTGCTGCTCTGGAGCTGACTTCCGCTACAGTATGTGTTTAACCTCTTTTCAGGGGTTAAACACATAGTTATATACAAGCAACAGAGCAATAATAAACTGCTAGATTACGAGTTTTGAGTTATGACGGGTGTGGTACTAACTTGCACGTTATTGTCATTGCTCACTTTCCTACAGCGCTGGTATTACAGGTTTTTACAAACCCGGTGTTAAAAGGCAAGAAGTGAGCGTACAACAAAATTGTGCTCCATACCACAATGTTCCAATCAGCCTATAGAATGCAAGCTCAATCCTATTCGCTGATTGGATCAGCCAATAGGATTGAAGTTTAAGGATTTTTTCAACCTTAATTCTGATTGGCTGATAGAATTCTATCAGCCAATCGGAATCTAAGGGACGCCATCTTGGATGATGTCATTTAAAGGTACCTTCATTCAGCAAGAAGACATTGGAAAAAGAGGATGCTCCGTGCCGGATGTCTTGAAGATGGACCCGCTCCGCGCCGGATGGATGAAGATAGAAGATGCCATCTGGATGAAGACTTCTGCCCGTCTGGAGGACCACTTCTGCCCTTCTGGAGGACCACTTCTGCCAGCTTCGTTGAGGACATCTTGCCGCTTGGATGAAGACTTCTCCCGGTAAGTGGATCTTCGGGGGTTAGTGTTAGGATTTTTTAAGGATGTATTGGGTGGGTTTTATTTTTAGGTTAGGGCTTTGGGCCGTAATAGAGCTAAATGCCCTTTTAAGGGCAATGCCCATCCAAATGCCCTTTTAAGGGCAATGGGGTGCTTAATTTTTTTAGTTAGGGTTTTATTTGGGGGGTTGGTTGTGTGGGTGGTGGGTTTTATTTTTGGGGGGGTTGTTTGTAAAAAGATTTTTACAGGTAAAAGAGATGATTTCTTTGGGGCAATGACCCGCAAAAGTCTCTTTTAAGGGCTATTGGTAGTTTAGTTTAGGCTAGGTTTTTTTTTTATTTTGGGTGGGCTTTTTTATTTTGATATGGCCATTAGATTAGATGTAATTAGTTTAAAGATCTTGTAATTGTTTTTTTATTTTCTGTAAATTTAGTGTGTTTTTTTTTTGTAATTTAGCTAATTGTATTTAATTTGGGGAATTGTATTTAATTTAGGGAATGTATTTAATTGTAGTGTAGTGTTAGGTGTTAGTGTAATTTAGGTTAGGTTTTATTTTACAGGTCAATTTGTATTTATTTTAGCTAGGTAGTTATTAAATAGTTAATAACTATTTACTAACTATTCTACCTAGTTAAAATAAATACAAACTTGCCTGTAAAATAAAAATAAACCCTAAGCTAGATACAATGTAACTATTAGTTATATTGTAGCTAGTTTAGGGTTTATTTTATAGGTAAGTATTTAGTTTAAGTTAGAGGGTGTTAGGGTTAGGGTTAGACTTAGATTTAGGGGTTAATAAATATAATATAGTGGCGGCGACATTGGGGTGGCATATTAGGGGTTAATAAATGTAGATAGGTGGCGGTGATGTTAGGGACAGCAGATTAGGGGTTAATAATATTTAACTAGTGTTTGCGATGCGGGAGTGCGGCGGTTTAGGGGATACTATGTTTATTCTAGTGGCTGCGATGTCTGGAGCGGCAGATTAGGGGTTAATAATTTTATTTTAGTGTTTGCGATGCGGGAGGGTTAGGGGTTAATAGGTAGTTTATGGGTTTTAGTGTACTTTTTAGAACTTTAGTTATGAGTTTTATGCTAGAGCGTTGTAACGTAAAACTCATAACTACTGACTTTAGATTGCGTTACGAATCTTGACGGGGTAGGGTGTACCGCTCACTTTTTGGCCTCCCAGGACAAGCTCGTAATACCGGCGCTATGGAAGTCCCATAGAAAAAAGACTATACGCAATTTGCGTAAGTTGATTTGTGGTAAGGCCAAAAAAGTGTGCGGTGTCCCTAAATCTGCAAGACTCGTAATACCAGCGGGCGTAAAAAAGCAGCGTTAGGACCTGTTAACGCTGCTTTTTCACCTTACCGCAAAACTCGTAATCTAGCCGAATATGTTCTAAAACAACTGAGCATTTACTTTTTGTATTTTTCGTACTTTCAATTCTAAATGGAATGTTTTTTTAACTCTTATTGTTGTAGAAACTAATTTCAATGTTTGTTAACGTGATTCCTTGTTACTTAGTAAAGATAATGGACTGTTACTAGGGATGGGCGAATGTTTCATAAAATTCGAAATTTAAAACAAATTTTTATACATTCGTTCGTTTGAATCAAATTTCGAATTTTACATAACATTCTAACATTCTATTTTCGAATTTTCGTTTTCAAATTTTTCAATAAAATTTTAAAATATTCGTTACAATAATAGAATGTTTAGCTATGTATTCATTCAATTGATTCCTTGTTACTTAGTGATAACTTAGTGAAGATAAAGGACTGTAACTAGGGATGGGCGAATGTTTCTAAAAATTCGAAATTTAAAACAAATTTTTATACATTAGTTCGTTTGAATCGAATTTTCAATGTTTACATAACATTCTAACATTCTATTTTCGAATTTTCGTTTTCGAATTTTTCAATAACATTTTAAAATATTCGTTAGAATAATAGAATGTTTAGCTATGTATTCATTCAATTTCAAAATTAATATTCGAATTTGAATGTGACATTCAAATTCGAAATAGTATTTCTAGTCTACAACTGTGTTTAATAAATGTAATATTGAAATTAGAATGCTACATTCGAATGTCACATTCGAATTTGAAATAGTATTTCTAGTCTAATACTGTGTTTTAAATGTAATATTCGAATTCGAATGTGACATTCGAATTTGAAATAGTATTTCTAGTCTAATACTGTGTTTTTTAAATGTAATATTCGAATTCGAATGTGACATTCAAATTCGAAATATTATTTCTAGTTTACAACTGTGTTTAATAAATGTGATATTCGATTCGAATGTGATATTCGATTTGAATGTGACATTCGAATTCGAAATACAGTTTCTAGTCTACAATTGTGTTTTATAAATGTAATATTCGAATTTGAATGTGACATTCGAAAACTGTGAATAACATTTGAAAATCAATTTATTTTTAAATATTCGTTCTTATCAACATTCTATTATGTAAATAAAATTTCTACAATAACATTCATTCTAACTTTCGAACTCGAATATAAACACATTCGCCCATCCCTAGCTGTAACATATAAGACAGTGTATTTAAAGAGTAAAATCCTTTTGCAAGAAAATAACAAAAGTAATCTACAGGTGAAACCTTTAATGGCTGGTCTGTTAAAAAGGAATTAGTGTCCCTAAGTTACTTAAAAAGCAAGCAGGTGTTCAAGGCACAAAAATGAACTCTCCCAATTGGCATTAATTACCAAGGTAGGGAAGTGACACATTCAAAACATAAGTAAGCTCAACAGACGCTGCAGCATGTCACACCTGGCTGTACCCATCAGCAAGACAGGAAAACTGAATCAGTGACTCTACAGGGGACAAGCCAGCTATGCTAACTAGAACAGCCAACATGAAAACATAATTGCTAACTTCCCCTATGCCTCTCAGAAATAACAATACCAAGAATATTAAACCCGGACAACAGAGCAGCAGAACACTGTTGTAAGCTTGTTATACTTTCTTTTTTACTGTTTTCTATGAAGCTTCACCCCCCAAATGCAAAATACTTTATATTTAATCCAAAGATGAGTGTGCATACTTACGTATTGACAACCAATATATATGGAATGAATATTAGTCTCTGCATTTTTGGATTAAAGGGAAATTAAAGTGATGCAGCATAACTCTAAAAAGCTGTCAAGAAAATTTCACATGAACATCTCTATGTAAAAAAGAAAGATATTTTACCTCAAAATTTCTCTGTGTTCTGTGAGCAGTTATTCTTCAGCTGCTGTCCAGCTGCAAGTTGAAAAGAAAAATAAAACAATAGCCAATCAGCCTCAGCAGTGTGATCTCATGAGACTTTACTGAAATCTCGCAATATTTCATAGTAAATTTCCCTAAACTGAACAGGCAAATAACATGACTGTGCCTACACATGCCATATGAACGCTCCTTCTCAAGTCCCTGGAATAGCATCCTGATTGGCTGCTGAAAATTCATTTACAATTGGATTTGGCTACTGAGGAAACTGTGAGGTAAAATATCTTCCTTTTTTACATAGAGATATTCAGGTGATATTTTCTAGTCAGCATTTTACAGCTATGCTACAACATTTGGGTATCATGTCCCTTTAAAGGGACAGTCTACCATAGAATTGTTATTGTTTTAAAAGATAGATAATCCCTTTATTACCCATTCCCCAGTTTTGCATAACCAACACTATTATATTAATATACTTTTTACCTCTGTGATTACCTTGTATCTAAGAACCTTCTTCCAGCCCCCTGATCACATGACTGTGACTGTTTATTATCTATTGTCTTAAATTTAGCATTGTATTGTGCTAAATCTTAAATAACCCCCTGTGCCTGAACACAGTGTTATCTATATGGCCCACGTGTACTTTCTGTCTCTTTGTGTTGAAAAGGAATTTAAAAAGCCTGTGATAAGAGGCAGCTCTCAAAGGCTTAGAAATTAGCATATGAGCCTATCTATGTTTAGTTTAAACTAAGAATACCAAGAGAAAAAAGCAAATTTGATGATAAAAGTAAATTGGAAAGTTGATTAAAATTACAAGTCCTATCTGAATAATGAAAGTTTAATTTATACTAGACTGTCCCTTTAAGTAAAAACGCTCTGAATTCGGTTGGCAGGGCTCCATAGGAAACAGTAGCAAGAAAAGTATAAAGTGTTTAATACTTACTATTGCTTTCTATTGGAGTATTTTTGTTCCCATTTAACAAGTTGTATTGATGTATCAGTGCTTTTAAAGTGACATTAAGAGCCTTGTAAGTCTAACATTTTCCTTTTTTTCTAAAAGATCAGCATATCAGTATCAGAGTCTGAGTGCCTGATGATTTAAACATTGACACACACATTCGGCACTCTTCTTGTGAATCAATAACCAACATGACAAAGTTTTGGGTACAAAAGGCCGCAGCCCGCATTTATTAAACAAACAAGTGTTTACAAATAACACAACCACCTAACCAATGTGGTTACAAAAAACTCTGGGGTGCTGTCCATCATCCACCACACGTGCCTTCCACTGGCTGTTGCCAGGCACGCCCCCTTTTCTTAAACTCTCCCCATCGTCCGATGAGGTACCATTACCACATAAAACTCGCCTGATAAGGCCAGCACCCGCCCTTAGCTGCGACTTCCAAATTCTTAAAACAGGGAGGGAGGGAGGGAGCTTTTCCCGCTTCACAAGGGAACTGATGCTGGCTTCCGCCTCACAACCCTCAATATTTATACTCGCTCCTCCTCCTCAAAATTCTGCCTAGCAACCCACTGCTATTGGCCTGTAGTGTGGTCACATGCCCCTGCTCTCAATTCATTCCTTCCGGGGCTTCTTTGACACACACATTCGGCACTCTTCTTGTGAATCAATAACCAACATGACAAAGTTTTGGGTACAAAAGGCCGCAGCCCGCATTTATTAAACAAACAAGTGTTTACAAATAACACAACCACCTAACCAATGTGGTTACAAAAAACTCTGGGGTGGTGTCCATCATCCACCACACGTGCCTTCCACTGGCTGTTGCCAGGCACGCCCCCTTTTCTTAAACTTTCCCCATCGTCCGATGAGGTACCATTACCACATAAAACTCGCCTGATAAGGCCAGCACCCGCCACAGACCGATCTACCGTCGGACACCGCCCAACCGGGCTAAGGCCTTCTGTACCCCTTCTTTTAGGTTAGAATTAAATAAGTGCAACCCCACTTCATTGAGATGCACCCCATCCTTAATAAAAAAGCATCTGCCTGATTCCCCTTCGAATTCAACATGGCGAATGCCAAAACCCCCCAACTGAGCAACAAAACCTGATAGAGTCCTGTTAACCTTTCTTCTGGATAAATCCAGCCTCCTGACATCCCAAGCTGAGCGCCATTCCAACCTTGTCTCAATTTCTGACCACACAATTAACACCTTCTGGAACAAAACCTTCAACCTACGCATGCCACCCTTCAACTGGTCAATCAAATCTTTTTGAGCCATAAACCCTAAGTCATTTCCTCCAGCGTGTAACACCAAAATGTCAGGAGGCTTGTACAGCCTGGCAAACTTACTCACTGTACTCACTACCCCATCCCATTTGAGACCTCTTACCCCAAACCACTTTACCCCAACCTGTTCCCGAGGAAGACCCAACTGGATTCCTCCTTCCTTTGTTGCTGCAGCTTTTCTCGCCCAGTAAATGAAAGAATGTCCAACTATCCAACACTGAACTGGACCTGTTAAGAAAAACAAAACTATACTATCATGTTAGGTCGAACATAACGTTTAAAACACCCCGACTTCCACCTTCCCACCTTTTTCACAACTTCCTCACTCAAACCCAATTCATGCGCCTCAGTTGCTGCGCCTATTCTAAACGAATGGCCTCCAAAGTCTTTTGGGTCCACCCCAGCCATGGACAAAGCCCTTTTAAGTACCGCCCCAAACTGATATTTTGACAATGCTCCTCCATCCTCGCGCCTCAAAAGAGGGCCCTCACCACTAGGCCTGATCCTAAGATAATCCACCAGTGAACCTACCGGGCAACAAACACCCCCGATAGCAAATAACTTGATTAAGCGGCCCATACCCTCCTGATCTGTCTTAGATTTTTTAAGCCAAATGGACACTTCCTCCCTTGATATCACCACATCACTAAACCCGATACCGCCATTGTCCTTTCTATTAGCCCCAACCAATTCCAACACTCTAAAAGCCCCGAAAAAGGCTAAAACAAAAGCCACCCGGAACAAGTAATACTCAAACTTAGAATTGCACACCTCCTCCAAAGCCCCAACTACCTTTAATAGTAAACCAAATACAAGTGGACGTCTTTTGTCCCCCCTAGCTCCACCTCTACAAACACCTCTCACCGCCAATTTTACCCAAAACTCCTTTGTTAAATCGACCCATCCCATCAGCTTAAACAGAAAGGCTAACGCCGCCACCTGACGATTCACCATGGATTTTGACATCTTCGCCTCTTTCCATTCCTGCACCCAATCAACCAAGTACCACACCCAATCCTCTTTTGACAGCCTGATCCCATCCCTGTGCAGTCTACAAAACCACCGTTTCCATACTGGCACGTAAGCTCTTAACGTACTCTGGGCTAAAGCCCCTCTCGCCAATTTCAATCCTTTAAGAAGTCCATCTGCCACAAAGCCCTTGGGCATTCTTCCCCATCCAACTTCGCCTCCGGGGCTGCTTCCCAAAACTTCTGCCACTGCAACCGGGAAAGAGAGTCAGCAATCACATTTTGCTTCCCGGGTACATGCACCGCCCGAAAAAACACATTCGCCCTCAAGCATTCCAGGACAAACACTCGGAGAAGCCGAATCACCGGCCTCGACTTCGCTGTCAACTTATTAATCGCAAATACCACTCCCAGATTGTCAGAGTGGAAAGTCACTTTCCTATCCCTCAGCTCACCATTCCAAACCATCACAGCCACCACCAACGGAAACAATTCTAGAAACACCAAGTTCTTGGTTAGACCTTGTTCCTTCCATTCCTCGGGCCATGTATCCACGCACCATCTGCCATCAAAATATGCCCCAAAGCCATGTGCTCCTGAAGCATCTGTGTATAGGTGCAACATCTCATCAGATACCGGCCCCTCCTGAATGAGCGACCACCCATTGAACTCCTCCAGAAAAATCAACCACACTCTTAGATCCTCCTTCAATTCCTTTGAAAGCCGGATCCTGTGGTGTGGTTCCTTCACCCCAACCGTAGCCAATGCCAGGCGCCTTCCAAAAACCCTTCCAACTGGGATCACCCGACAGGCAAAATTAAGCTTGCCCAGTAGCGATTGCACTTCTCGCAACGACACTTTCCCCTTCCCAAGCATCCCAGTTATGACCTTTCTCAGATCTACCACCTTTTCCCAAGGTAACGAGCACTCCATCAAGACTGAGTCAATCTGGATCCCCAGAAAACTCAACTTAGTCACCGGCCCTTCCGTCTTTCCTGGTGCAATCGGAATCCCGAATTGCTCAGCCACTTCAACAAATGTTTTCAAAAACATTTCACAAACTCCAGAACCAGCTTCCCCCACAAACAGGTAATCATCCAAATAATGGACCATCGATGACCTGCCCGCCTTTTTCTTCACCACCCATTCCACAAATGTACTAAATTTTTCGAAATACGCACAGGATATGGAGCATCCCATGGGTAAACACAGATCAACGAAAAATTCCCCTTGAAATTGACAACCCAATAAATGATGACACACCGGATGGACTGGTAAAATCCGAAAGGCTGCCTCCATGTCCACCTTTGCCAACAATGCTCCAATCCCCGCTCTCCTGACCACACTCACCGCCTTATCAAATGAAGCATAACGTACTGCCGTCAAAGACGGGTCAATCCCATCGTTAACAGACGCGCCCTTAGGATGAGACAGGTGGTGAATCATTCTAAATTGTCCCTCCGTCTTCTTTGGGACCACCCCAAGTGGGGACACCCTCAAATTCGGGAATGGAGGGTCCTTGAAGGGGCCCGCCATTCTCCCCAGTGCCACCTCCTTTTCCAATTTAACTTGAACCACCTCTGGGAATTGCTCAGCCGATTTTAAATTCCCAGGAACTCCCGATCCCTTTGAACCCTCGAACGGGATACAAAATCCAGAACTGAAGCCCGTCAGTAACAGCTCCGCATCCCCCACTCTACCCTTAGTCTTACCGTATTGTCTTAGCCACGGGGCCATCTCTCTTACCCTCACCGGGGTCCGAGCCCGTAGCAGCACCCTCACCTCCTTTTCCATTTCCTTTTCCTTTCCGGAAACATTTTGCCCCAGAGTGCGCACCTCCGCATCCTGAGCACTCATGCTTGTATTTGCACGCCCCTCCGAACCTACACACACCTTCATTAAACTGGAAGCAGAGGCCTTTTTTAATTGCCACCGATGTGGCCCCCACGGTCGTTCCACTAGCCACCGTTCCTCCACTCCGAAAGGACTGCCCCCTCAAAGGAGTCATTAACTCCAACCACACCCCCATCTCCCTGTCGTCCCACCGCATCTCTGGTCGTACCGCCAGCCTCTGGCGGAACTGTTCATCGTACCGCCACCAGGCAAGACCCCCATATGTCCTCTGAGCCCCTGATATTTCATCAAAATAGCAAAACATAGTCGAGCTCTGCTCGGGGAATTTCTCCCCGATCACGCTGGCTAGTATGCAAAAGGCCCTCGTCCAGTTTGAAAAAGTTTTAGGTAATTTCCTCCACTTTTTCTTTCTCTCCTCCTCTTCCTTTTTGCCCTGTTCCCCTTTTGGATCTTCCTTTATCTCAATAAAGTGGTCCAACGGCAACAATGAAAAGATCTCTACAAACTCTCGTTTCCATATCTTTTCTTTAACCTCTTTACTCAGATGGATCCCAAGTGGTCCAACTGAGCACAAGCAAGGCCTACGCAAGGCTTGATCCGCCACAATTAACACTTCACCGCTTGTAACCGGCACCGACCCTCCTTTATCTACCCCACTCCCCGAAGGGGTTCCAACCACCGGTACACTAACCTCCTTCACTGCCGGTACCCATGCTCCCGCTGCTGTCCCCACATCACCCCCAACTTTCCTTTTGTCTTCTAATTGAGCCATCAGCTCCTTCAGACCTTTCATCACCGTCTCATACACTCCCCCCGACTCTTCTTTTTCTTTCCCCCCCTGTAGGGAACCCGCCGTCTCACCTGGCGGCCTTGACACAGGCTCCTGCACCACTATTGTATCCTCTCTTCTCCTTTCCGCCCTGTCACCTGCAGATCTTCTCCCCCTATCATCAATGTTATAAGACATAGAGATTTCCCTCCTACGTGTATGTTCTCGATCTCTATCCCGCCTGCCCCATGTGGGGGACGTATGCCTTTCCCGCTCCCTGTAGTCTATCCTTGGCGTCCGAGATCTCTCCCTCTGCCGTGCCCCTCTGCTCCTGCTCCTGTCCCTTCTGCTCTGTCCACCTGAACCTCCACCTGATCTCTGTGGAGAATGATTAACATGATGTCTCTGCCTCCTAGTGTCTTCCTTCTCTCTTCCCCTGCCCCTCTCTCGTTCTTCCCTCATTCCCCCAATTTGTCCCTCACTCTGATTTACTTGTCCCCCCCCAGGCACCAGAGAATTGAGCAGCTGCATTAAAGTAGCCATCTCTCCTACCTGTGCCGAACTCTCCGGTTCCGTCTGCTGTCCCAATTGCAATTCTTCACCAGCGAAGTCACTGTAAGATTCATTCATCCACAGGACGTCCTCCTCCAGCTCCTGTAATGAAGACTGCACTGCAGGCAACCCCGGCCTTTCCACCGGGACGCCGTCCGACTCCTCGGGTTCTGAAACACAATCATTAACTTCCAAATTATTTCTTTTCTCAGTCCTTTTACCCCCACTCCTGTTCTCCCTGCCCCTCTCTGTCTCTGTACCCCTATTCTCCCCATCCCCCCTACCCCCTGTAACCCTATCCCTTTCCCTTATATCCTGTACCAAAACCTCAACGGCCTCTCCAATCCCACTTGATATTCCCCCTGCACTATGCCTGCCAGCCCTGTTCGCCTCAGCTCCCCTTTCTCCACCTACCTCTTTTCCCTTTTTTCCTCTCCCCTTAGCTTGCCCCTTCCCAATACCTCCTCTTCCCCTGCCCAAACAACGTCCACTATTCTCCATCATGTTCCCTCCAATTCCTCCGCTGCCACACGCAGCACCTACAGTTTCCTTATCCCTCCCCTCACTGCTCCCTAAGTTTACACCTGTTCCTCCAACGCCCCTACCGCTTCTCTCATTCCCACTCATCCCCTCCCCCCCTCTCCTTCTATTCACACTAGCCCCCTCAAAGACCGAGCCATCCCCCCCCCTCTCAGCCCCCTGTTTACTTATACCGCTCCTGGCGACTGCCACCGCACCCTCCCTGCTCCCCGAACAAACCTCATGCATCACCATTACTCCCCCCTCCCCGCTGCCTACGCTCGTCCCCAGCAACCTAGGCCTCAGTGTTCCCCTCCTACTCCCTGCTGACACTGGAGAGGTGCGCAGTTCCTCCATAGCCCTTCTCTTGCCTCCCGACTTTCCGCTACCTCCACCTCTGGCAGTATCAGGCCTCCCTTGACCCAAAGCTCCCCTCCTGTCATCCGGACTAAGCCGCACCGGCGGCTTCGTCCGCCTCACCGGCCGACCGCACCGCTCCTGACCTGATGTTCCTGCTGGCTCGACTGTTGACGACCCTGCACCGGAACCGCTGTCCTCTGAAAAGAGCCTCTGCTGGAGCCAGGTAACACCCTTTTCCGCTACCAAGGTCCTTACCTGTTCCAGCAAAAGGCTCACGCTCTCCATTCTGCCTGTCAGCTTTTCCCGCTTCACAAGGGAACTGATGCTGGCTTCCGCCTCACAACCCTCAATATTTATACTCGCTCCTCCTCCTCAAAATTCTGCCTAGCAACCCACTGCTATTGGCCTGTAGTGTGGTCACATGCCCCTGCTCTCAATTCATTCCTTCCGGGGCTTCTTCTCTGCTCAGAAGAGGTGATATAAAATGATCCTCCAGAACTGCAAGATCTCTAGTAAAATTCTAAAAAAGGCAGATTTTGCTATATTTCTCTGCATTTCT
Organism: Bombina bombina; assembly: GCF_027579735.1. Lineage (NCBI taxonomy): Eukaryota > Metazoa > Chordata > Amphibia > Anura > Bombinatoridae > Bombina > Bombina bombina. The sequence goes on along the minus strand of NC_069504.1, from coordinate 63,016,944 downwards.
GCATGTGAAAGAGAGACAAGCCCAGTGCAATATAGGACTGCATGATATTTTATTATTTTATGTATTACTTTAGACTTCAGATTAAGTTTTATTACATTTATACTTTACTCTTTCTATTTGGTATTTTATTTTGTATACAGCAGTGTACATAGGATTGTAATTTTACATTAAAAAATAATTGTTATGAGAAAAGCATGACACATTAATGCATATACAGCAGCTAAATACAGATAAACGCAAGTGGGAGCAGAAGCATGGAGAGGCAAGGGACAATACGCACATGAAGACATGCCCCCATCTCTAGCAGTGCATTGTAAACTGTAGCACAACATGATCTGACGCGTGTATCTGAATTATCTGCCCTTATCTATTGCCTGATCTGACTTGTATATCTGAGCCATTAGCCCTGACTTATTGCCTAATCTGACCTGGGTATCTAAGCTATCTGCCCTAACCTAATGTCTGATCTGACCTGTGTATCTGAGTTGTCTTCCCTGACCTATTGCCTGATCTAACCTGTATATCTAAGCCACCTGCCCTGACTTATTGCCTGATCTGACACGTGTATCTGAATTATCTGCCCTTACCTATTGCCTGATCTGACCTATAAATCTGAGCCACCTGCCCTGACTTATTGCCTGACCTGACCTGTGTATCGAGGCATCTGCACTGAACTACTGCCTTATCTGACTTGTGTATCTTAACTACCTGCCCTGACTTATTACCTGACCTGACCTGTGTATCTGAGCCGTCTGCCCTGACCTATTGCCTGATCTGGCTTATGTATCTGAGCTGTCTTGCCTACCCTAACCTATTGCCTGATCTGACCTGTGTATCTAAACTATCTTCCCTGACCTATTGCCTGATCTGGCCTGTGTATCTGAGTCACCTGCCCTGACCTATTGCCTAAACTGGCCTGTAAACCTATGCTGCTTGCCCTGACCTATTGCCTGATCTGGCCTGTGTCTCTGAGCCATCTGCCCTGACTTTTTGCCTAACCTGGCCTGTGTATTTGAGCACTGTTCCCTAACCTATTGCTTAATGGGGTCTGTTACTCTGTGCTGCCTGTCACAACCAATTCCCTGATCTTACCTGTGTATCTGAGCTGCTGTCCTTGACCTATTGCCTCACCTTTAATCATGTGCCCCCTTCCCCGTAACTGTTGCCTTATATTCCCTGTAAAGGAGTACTGCCTGAACTGTAAACTTGTGTCACCAGTAGCAGACTTACTGTGTCATCTGATTCTTGTTTCTGTGCAACCTGCCCTCCTTCTGCTTAATCTGATTCATGTATCTGTGCCACTTGCCCAGACTTAGAGCTCGTTTCCATTAAGCCGTAATTTGTTTTGCGTGTGGTCGCAAACCGATTAATATGCTGTCAGCAGCAATTTTGTTTATTGACTGCTTCTGATGGTGCATTATACCTCAATATCGGTAGCCAGAGTCTGGTTGCTGAAAATATTTAGGCGTCCCATAGAAAATATTAGAAGCCATTAAGCAATAACTTATACCAGGTTTCCAATGAAAGCGCAAACCATTAATACTCAACTAGGTGTAAAAGAGGAACATTTTGCTTTTTAAAACCTAATTCTAATTGATATTTTAAAACTTGAAAATAATGAAAGTGTTTCAAAGTAGAAATAAATTATAATATGTAATATTTATGCAATATATTCTTATGGAAATCAGTATGTATTTAAATATAAAAATATATGCAAGCACATATCTACAGAATTGAAACTAGACCTATGCCTAGGGCAGCAATACATATTACATATAATAATAAAGTGGAAAAAATAATAATAATAAAAAATAGTATTTGCTCATAGTTAAAAATTTATCTTTTCTTTTTGTTTCTCTTTAGAGTTTATCAAAGGTAAGGAGCACAGACGTTAAATATACATTTTATAGTGTAAGGTCTGGTTACCATAGCAACCAATTGATATTCCAGAAATCCAATGTTGGGTGGAAGCGTTAACACAACGTTAAGTTACACCTACATGAAAAGAGCGACTGCGTACAAAGCGCAAAATATTACAATGGAAACCTGGTACTAAAATGGAGCCGTAAATTACTTTTAGCTGTCGGCCACTTCGGTAGCTTACGGCTCCATTTTTAATGACTCAATGGAAGCGAGCCCTTATTGTCTTATATGCTGTGTAAACTTGTGCTGCCTGCCCTGACTTAGGGAACCTGTCAATCGTCTAACATTATTGCTGTGTCACTTGTTACTGGCTTCTAATTGCAAAAGCTCATTGGCTTATCTGCACAAATGTAATAAGATTACATAACTCGGCTCCAATTCCTAAACTTCTGTATTAACAAAAAACACAAAAAAACAACATCACTGTAAGTGGTGCCTAAATTGCTAAAGAGAAGAAACGTGTAATGTCAACATGAGTGCGAAATGGCCTCAAATCTGTACAGAACAGTAATTATGTTTTGGTTTGAATGTTACAGGGAAAGTTATTGAAAGTATTGTAAATTCTGTGCTTGTATGCATTACATTTTCTTTGGCTACATCAGTATAATGCTGAAATGAAGAGATTGTATTGCTTTTTGTTATTCAGATAACACTGTATTCTCTTTAAGCTAATGAGAGTAATTATGCTACATATACATAACTATTGTCCTGGGAGACTCTGAAAGGAATGCTATAGTAAAGTAGAAAAAAAGCAAATGATTATAAATGTACAACATACATTACGTCCTTAGGGACAAGATGCTGACAGACTCTTTGCTCACTGCAAGCAATATACTGACAACTAGTGGGCCTGCTTACATTTATACAGCCTTGTTAGCTCAGCCATAAAGTGCAAAAGAATGATAAAGTCAAAAGATTTATTTGTGTTCACTTTTTCTCCTTCTTGTAGTTGATTTTGTGCTTTTGTTTAACTGACCCTAAAACAGATGTCCAAAGCGAAAGTGCTTATGGGAGAAAATGTCACATTGTAGAGTCTCACCACTAAAAAACAAGTCAGTGAAAGACAGAACAGATGGCATGAAGTCCCCAAATCCATGGTGAGGATGTTTGGCAGTAAAAGGAACGCAGAGATGCTTGATATTGTAGCGGATTTGTCTGATTACTTTTGTGTTTGCTCAGCATACTATCCAGAATCTGGTTTTATGGGAAAACTGTAGTGCAAGACTGTGTAATGAACTTAGTAAATATGCATACATGTCTACATTATTTTACACCTTCTGCGAAAAAAAAAATTCTTGTTAAAAAAACAACAACTTAAAAATGATCTCTATTTACACAATACATTTTTTGTTTTACGATTACTGTATTGTACTATATTGTTTCAAATGGACTTTATTGTACTAAAATGTTTCAAGCTGCAGGCATACAAATTCACCTACTATTGCCACTTGCAATGCAGCATCACTTAGTGAAATGTAAGATTGTGCAACAACTCTCTTCTGCACAATCTTACATTTCTTGTCCCATTCCTTAATCTTGCACAATCAATCGTGCAAGAGCCGGGTCTACGAATTACCCAGAACTGCTTCTTACATTAGTGAATGCAAGCTCGCTATTGCGATCTTGCACTGCAGCAGCAAATGCAGTTTGATCAAATTTCTCCATTTGACAAACTATTGTTTAGTAGCAGATTTTTTAAAAATAAAATGATCTATCTATCCATCCATCTATCTGTCTGTCTAGCTATCTATCTATCATCTATCTATCATTTATCTATCTATGTTACTAAGCATAGAACATATCTTTAAGAAAAGATTAGATATATAATTTATAAAAATGTATGCTGAATGCATTGATTTTGCAGGTAAAACACATTTATTCAGTTATGTTTGGCAGTCCCAAAGGAACAAATTCAGTCTGTTGGGAACTTGGACATAGAAACAGTTAATAGGAATTAATTGACTGCCCATTTGATGCTACACAAGGATAACAGAGGATATTCTTATCAACAGCTGCTATACTTTGACTTTGCAATTAAATAGATCAATGTTTTGTGCATAGGAATTAAATACATGTCATGGAGGGAGAGATCAGACTGATGGTATGAAAAGCAATTAATCAATCTCTACAGCTTACCAAACTTTTCAAATTCACATGGAAAGAGGTTATCTCACATGGAAAGAGGTGACACTGGAGTTTCTTTGTTTCTTTGGTACAGTTTAAAGAGCAAGTTAATATTTATTATGATTTTTGGGTATTTGTTTTTGTTTGTTTTAAATCAAGTTTCTGTTGTGAAAATAATCATATTGTGATCTTATGCTTGTAGGAAGTGTCACTTTACACAAATATAACTGTGAGCTTTTTTCAAAATCTGAATAAATATTTTTCACTTTTTATATGCCAAAAATTTTTTTTTTTATCAATTTTAAAAAGTGCTCTTTCATATATATGGATGTCTTGAGTTTAAATGGACAGTATACACCAATGTTCATATAACTGCATGTAATAGACACTACTATAAAGAATAAGATGCACAGATACTGATATAAAAATCCAGTATAAAACTGTTTAAAAACATACGCCTAGATTACGAGTTTTGCGGTAAGGTGAAAAAGTAGCGTTAACAGGTCCTAACGCTGTTTTTTTACGCCCGCTGCTATTACGAGTCTTGCTGGTATAGGTGTACCGCACACTTTTTTGGCCTTACCGCAAACCGACTTACGTAAAGTTTGTAAACCCTTTTTATCTATGAGACTTCCATAGCGCTGGTATTACGAGTTTGTCCTGGGAGGCCAAAAAGTGAGCAGTACACCCTCTACCGACAAGATTCCTAACACATTTTAGTTATGAGGTTTACACTACAACGCTATAGCATAAAACTCATAACTAAAGTGCTAAAAAGTACACTAACACCCATAAACTACATATTAACCACTAAACCGAGGCCCTCCCACATCGCAAACACTATAATAAAAATTTTAACCCCTAATCTGTCGCTCCTGACATCGCTACCACTAGAATAAACATATTAACCCCTAAACCGGCACACTCCCTCCTCGCAAACACTACTTAAATATTATTAACCACTAATCTGTCGCCCCTAACATCTCAGCCACCTACATTATACTTATTAACCCCTAATATTACGCTCCGGACATCGCCGCAACCTACATTATATTTATTAACCCCTAATCTGCTGCCCCCAACATCGCCGCCACCTACCTACATTTATTAACCCCTAATCTGCCATCCCTAACGTCGCCGCCACTATGCTAAATTTATTAACCCTTTAAACCTAAGTCTAACCCTAACCCTAACACCCCCTAACTTAAATATAATTTAAATAAATCTAAATAAAATTACTATGGTTAACTAAATTATTCCTATTTAAAACTAAATACTTACCTATAAAATAAACCCTAAGCTAGCTACAATATAACTAATAGTTACATTGTATCTAGCTTAGGGTTTATTTTTATTTTACAGGCAAATTTGTATTCATTTTAACTAGGTAGAATAGTTATTAAATAGTTTTTAACTATTTAATAACTACCTAGCTAAAATAAATACAAATTGACCTGTAAAATAAAACCTAACCTATGTTACAATAACACCTAACACTACACTACAACTAAATAAATTCCCTACATTAAATACAATTAAATAAATTAAATTAAATTATCTTAATCACAAAAAAACACTAAATTACAGAAAATAAAAAACAAATTACAAGATCTTTAAATTAATTACACCTAATCTAATAGCCCTATCAAAATAAAAAAAGCCACTCCAAAATAAAAAATAACCCTAGCCTAAACTATACTAGCAATAGCCCTTAAAAGGGCCTTTTGTGGGGCATTGCCCAAAAGAAATCAGCTCTTTTACCTGTAAAAGAAAATACAAACAACCCCCACTACAGTAAAACCCACCACCCACACAACCAACCCCCCAAATAAAATCCTAACTAAAAAAACCTAAGCTCCCCATTGCCCTGAAAAGGGCATTTGGATGGGCATTGCCCTTAAAAGGGTATTTAGCTCTATTGCTGCCCAAAGCCCTAACCTAAAAAATAAACCCACCCAATACACCCTTAAAAAATCCTAACACTAACCCCCGAAGATTCACTTACCGGGAGAAGTCTTCATCCAAGCGGCAATATGTCCTCAACAAAGCTGGCAGAAGTGGTCCTCCAGACGGGCAGAAGTGGTCCTCCAGACGGGCAGAAGTCTTCATCCAGATGGCATCTTCTAAATTCATCCTTCCGACGCGGAGCGGCTCCATCTTCAAGGCATCCCGCGCGGAGCATCCTCTTCAATCGACGTCTTCTTCGGAATGAATATCTCTTTAAGTGACGTCATCCAAGATGGCGTCCCTTAGATTCCGATTGGCTGATAGAATTCTGATTGATATATATGATAGAATTCTGATTGATATATATGATTGATATATATGATTGAGCTTGTATTCTATTGGCTGATTGGAACAGCCAATAGAATGCCAGCTCAATCCTATTGGCTGGTTGCATCAGCCAATAGGATTATTTCTACCTTAATTCCGATTGGCTGATAGAATTCTTTGGGCAGGTTAGGGCTTTGGGCAGCAATAGAGCTAAATGCCCTTTGAGGGCAATGCCCATCCAAATGCCCTTTTCAGGGAAATGGGGAGCTTAGGTTTTTTTAGTTAGGATTTTATTTGGGGGGTTGGTTGTGTGGGTGGTGGGTTTTACTGTTGGGGGGGTTGTTTGTATTTTCTTTTACAGGTAAAAGAGCTGATTTCTTTGGGGCAATGCCCCGCAAAAGGCCCTTTTAAGGGCTATTGGTAGTTTAGTTTAGGCTAGGGTTTTTTATTTTGGGGGGCTTTTATATTTTGATAGGGCTATTAGATTAGGTGTAATTAGTTTAAAGGTCTTGTTATTTGTTTTTTATTTCCTGTAATTTAGTGTTTGCTTTTTTTGTGATTAGCTAATCTAATTTAATTTATTTAATTGTATTTAATGTAGGGAATTTATTTAATTGTAGTGTAGTGTTAGGTGTTATTGTAACTTACGTTAGGTTTTATTTTACAGGTACTTTTGTATTTATTTTTGCTAGGTAGTTATTAAATAGTTAATAACTATTTAATAACTATTCTACCTGGTTAAAATAAATACAAACTTGCCTGTAAAATAAAAATAAACGCTAAGTTAGCTACAATGTAACTATTAGTTATATTGTAGCTAGCTTAGGGTTTATTTTACAGGTAAGTATTTCGTTTTAAATAGGAATAATTTAGTTAATGATAGTAATTTTATTTAGATTTATTTAAATTATATTTAAGTTAGGGGGTGTTAGCGTTAGGGTTAGACTTAGGTTTAGGGATTAATAAATTTAGAATAGTGGTGGTGATGTTGGGGGCGGCAGATTAGGGGTTAATAAATGTAGGTAGGTTGTGGCGACATTGGGGGAGGGAGATTAGGAGTTAATAAATATAATGTAGGTGTTGGCGATGTTGGGGCAGCAGATTAGGGGTTAATTCGTATAATGTGGGTGGCGGCGATATCCGGAGCGGCATATTAGGGGTTAATAAATATAATATAGGTGTCGGTGATGTAGGGGGAAGCAGATTAGAGGTTAATAAGTGTAAGATTAGGGGTGTTTAGACTCTGGGTTCATGTTAGGGTGTTAGGTGTAAACATAAAATGTGTTTCCCTATAGGAATCAATGGGGCTGCATTACTGCGTTTTACGCTGCTTTTTGGCAGGTGTTAGACTTCTTCTCAACCGGCTCTCCCCATTGATGTCTATGGGGAAATCATGCACGAGCAGGTATGACCAGCTCACCGCTGATATAAGCAGCACTGGTATTGGAGTGCGGTATGGAGCTCAATTTTGCTCTACGCTCCTTTCTTGCCTTTTAACATCGTGTTTGTAAAACCTGTAATACCAGCGCGGCAGGTGAGTGGTGAGAAAAAACTGCACGTTAGCACCGCACAGCTCATAACGCAAGACTCGTAATCTAGCCGTTAATTAGAAGCTCTCAGTTTAGCTCTGTTGAAAAGGTAGCTGGAAAGCCCACTACAGGTGGGAAATAAAATACTCCCCCCCCCCCCTTCTTTTGCATCTGAAAACCCTTTACACAAACAGGAGCAAGCTGGAGTAGGTATCTGACGGTACTCTCCTAAACCTTTGGGGCTTGGTTAGGAAACTGAAAATCAGAGCAATATTATTTAAAAATAAGCAAAACTATACATTTAAAAAAAAAACAACAACCTTCGTAGGCTATATAAATAGATCATCTACAAAACATTTATGAAAAGAAAAAATGAGTGTATAATGTCCCTTTAAGGTCCATTTACTTTAAAAAAATAATAATAATATTGCAATAGAATACATTTTCCCCAAGGAAAATATTTTGTTAATGTTACATTATTTCCCATGAAAAATCCGTGCCATACACATTACATAAAAATCTGTAGTCTTCAAAAGTTTTTTTTCTTTTTTTTTTAAAGGGACACTCAAGTCAAAATTAAACTTTGTTGATTCAGATAGAGCAGCAATTTTAAACAACATTACAATTTACTTCCATTAACAAAATGTGCACAGTCTTTTTATCTTTACACTTTTGAGTCACCAGCTCCTACTGAGGTTAAAGGTTCTTGGACAAACCGGACTGTTATCCAACGGACATTTGTCTGTCAGATTATTATCCATCGCACACGCATTCTGTCCTAGGACCTTTAAAAGCACATTGTATTGGGTGTGACCCATGGTTAGGTTCCCAGAAGCGATTGTGGAGCCCGAGGCTTTTATTAGAACAGATCTCTCTGGAGCATATCTGCCCTTGGGCGTTAATGCATGATCTCATTGGCCTGTGTCTCTGTGAGGTCACCGGATGCACAACCAATTGGATAATGCATAAGGTTTGTCACTTGTGGCTCATCATCCCATGCCCTTTGTACCATAATGGGACTGCTATCAACAAATCCCAGACACTGTGAACTCTTACACTTGATCAGTTTAACTTTTTCACTACTTTGCTGCAGTCTATTTGTCTCTCTTTCAGCAAAATCAATCAACAAAGTAACATAATGTACCCCCAGATATTTATACTCAATTTGTGCCAATTCTGCTAAATAGGATGTTAGTATCCAACGTTATAAAAATCCGCTTTTATAATTTATAAACATTATAGCCATTTAAAGGAATTGTCTTTTTATAAAAGAGTTGCACCCCTGTTTGAAATAAAATGGTAAATTACTAAAGTACAGTAATCAGTATTGTTGAAGAAAAAAATATTTTGAAACCAGCAGGGTTTCTTATTAGATACATTTGGTGCAATGCATTTACAGTTGGAATACTTAAAAAGCAAGATAAGACCTAAAAGTATTACCATGTACCTTATTCCTCACAGTTCTGACTTTAAGGCACTTTAGCTGTGGTGCCTTAAGTGATAACTTACCTGAGTGAACTCTACCAGCTGCCACCTTTGGTATTTGTGTTACTATGGATACTCATGCCCATGTGGAATGTCCACATAGGAATTCTTCTGACTAAAATGAGTGATTTGCGTGCCCTGATGCCATTTAGATTAGTCTGTTGCAGCAGCATATGTAAAGCTAAATACAAATAATTAACCACATACTATTTATTATTATTATTATTATTATTATCATTTATTTATAAAGCGCCAGAAGATTACAAAGCGCTATACAAAGAATAAAAACATTTCAGGGATACAGTAATACACAAACAAGTACAGTAGGGGTAAATAACAGTTGTAGGTGCAATAATTGAGTTATACAAAAGGGGAGGAATGCCCTGCCCTTGAGCACAATCAGTAGTAGTTATCTTTAAACACAAAGTGGCCTACGGGTATAGTGGCTCTCAAGATTACAATCTAAAGGGGAGGGAATGCACACAGTAGATAAATAAGTCTGATATAAGGCAGTGTAAACTGAGAGTGAGTGATGATATAGGGAAAAATAAAAGTGTGTGGTGACTGAGCAAGTGAGGTTTGGAAAAGTGTAAAAGAATGTGGTAAAATGTCAGTACAAAGGCTGTGAGTCTGAAGTTGTTTTTCTATCTTGGATTATTAGTGATTGTTAAAAGCTTTTTATATATAAAGGTAAACACTAGGGTGGGTGGTGGTGGGAAGATTGGAGGGCTAGTGCTTGCATATCTGGAGTCTGATGTTAGTTGTGAGGCTTGTAAACTGTTTTGCAAATCTGGAGTCTGATGTTAGTTGTGAGGCTGTGGAAAGAGAAATGAAAGGTAAACTTTCTGCTACGAAAGTATAGGGGGAGGAGTAGTTTGAAACACAGCAGAGGAGGAGAAAAGATTGGTGAGAAAGTAAAGGGGGAGGAGTGGTTTGAATTGAAACACAGCAGGGAGGGAGATTGGAGAAAAATATTGGAATATTACGAGATTTAAAAATAATTCCATGATAGCCCAACAGAAATAAGAAATAATTGCACTCAGTGTCTTGATTGGAGAGACCATTTAGATTAATTACCCTGTAAACTGTTTTGCAAATTTGGAGTCTGATGTTAGTTGTGAGGCTTGTAAACTGTTTTGCAAATTTGGATTCTGATGTTAGTTGTGAGGCTGTGGAAAGAGAAAAAAAATATACATATTTAAAAACATATATATTTATATATATAACAAAAAAAAACTTCTATGGGTGAATACGTAAAAGCGCACACAATATTCTAACTTTGGCTTTAACACTTGTCTGGTTAGCGCAAGAGTGAAAACTGTTTTCTTTCAACTCATAATATGAGCACAACCCAACAAGCGAAAACAGCTTACTTCTAGCGCAATTAACGCTCTAGCAGAAGTGTTAATTTTCACTCCACTCGTAATCTGGCTCTAAATAAATGCCAGATATACTGATGCATTGAAAATAAATTTAGCATAAGAATAGTATGTAAATGCATTTTTAAAATGATATTAGTTGTTTAAATATTGTAGATATAAGTGTAAGGGTTTAGTTTCTATAAAATATAGTTTTTTTGTTTGTTTGTTTTGTTTCTGTAAGAGTGTGCAAACAAGGTTATTTGGAACAAACGTTTGTTGAATGGATATGAAACAGTGTCCCTGTTTAAATGATAAAATATCCCTGAAATGATCCCTGATGAAGTGCCGTAATGGGCAGGAAACGAGTCGGATGTATGCTACTCTGGTAAGAGAAAGACTCACTGATGTCTGTGTGTAATAAACCTTTAACTTTTAACACTCTCCTCAGCCTGAAATCCTAGTCATTTTTTTGTCTAAATGATAAAATATGTTTAACAGCAAAAACATATTTATTTTCTTGCTAAATGAGGATTTAGAAATTCCTACGTAGCTAACAGTACAGTTATTACAGAAGGTTATCTGGAATACTGTGTACAGTTCTGGAGACCATATCTTCAGAAAGATATAAATAAACTAGAAGCTGTCCAAAAGAGGGCAACTAAAATGGTAAAATGGTACACGGTCTAAGATATAAAGCGTACAAAGAAAGATTCCATGGCCTAAATATGTATAGTTTAGAGGATAGAAGGGAAAGAGGTGACATTATAGAAACCTTCAAATATATGAAGGGACTTAATAAATTAGAAGCTGAAAGTATTTTCCATAAAAAAAACAAATGCCAAAACAAGGGGTCACAATCCTTAGTTAGAGGGTAGCAGATTCAGGAGAAATGTGAGGAAGCAATTTTTTACAGAAATGGTGGCGGATTCATGGAATAAACTTCCATTTGAGGTGGTAAACAAACAAACTATAAAGGAATTTAAAAATGCCTGGGACATGCATAAGGCTATCTTAAGAATAAAGCAACATGTAATATGGATAGACTTGATGGGCCTTGTTAGTTCTTATCTACCGTCAAATTATATGTTTCTATATCATCACCTGACTTTTGCATCAAACTTCCTCTACTGAGCATGGGCAATAAACTGACTTTAGATAGCTTAGATATATTCTAGCAACAGACTGTGTGTATAGTTTCCACACAGCCTTGTTTGAACACTGTCTTTTAGGGCTCTAGTCACTAAAGCTCTCTGGTCTGTTGAAGTTCTATAAGATGCCTTGTCAGTATTACGAGGCTTCTCAATGATAAGCAACTTTTACTTAGGGAATTGTGTATCTCATTAAGGGGTGTTTTCAATAATATGCTTTATGTTAAGTTGAGACACTAACTGTATGATATAATTCTCAGTAAAATGAGCCAACAAAACTCTACATGCTGGCAAGGTTTTGAGAATCGAGCCCTTATTGCCTGTTTTACATCTGCCCCTAGACCTTAGTTCAAACATAGCAGCACCCATTACTTTATAGACACTCAGGGCTCCTTGTATTAAAATGAGAGTGGAGAAGCTTCTCTAATTGAGAAGTTGTCCGCTTGGCTTTGCGGCATACAGGAATAGGAGAAACATGATCCAGTACCCGTAAATATCATTACACACTCAAGTGAGGGTGTAAACCCCGCCACTTCTCTCAAACAACCAATCATGGGAGAAGGGACTGTCAATCCCCCCGAGTGAGCTCTCTATGATTTCTCTTCATCACTTCAGATAACCGTTGCTTCTTACATTGCAGGAAGCAGACTCACATGTGCAAACCTGACCCACATGTGGAACTGACAAAACCAACAATTGTGGAAAAGGGAAATAAAACAGATAATTAAAGTATATTTTTTCTAAAACTATTTTCAATAAGTTCTGCTGTGTCCCTGCAACCTATAGATCTCTGATGAGATCAGGAGTGGGCTCATTTAAGCTCATTTTGAGGTTTGTTGGGGTGGGGGACTGGCAGTTTGGGGGTTAATGCAGTGGGGAGGTCGCAATTAAGGGGTTCGGTGCACTGTGGGTTATGCAGGGGGTTTCGGACTGCAACTTAGAGATAGAGTGACCAATGGCTTTGGGCTGCACTTACAGTACATGGCTAATGAAATGTATGTATTTGTAGTTTTTTTATATCTCAAGACAATTGAACAAATATATTAATGGATTACTTACTCTTTAAATTCATGTAGGTGGCAGTACAAATGCATCAAATGAAAAAAAAAAGTGTTAATTTTTGTATTTTTTACTACATGCAAATTTTGACAAATATTAGAAAAAAAACAAGCAACAATACATTTTACATATTCACTGCATTTGTCTGTAAATGATAAACAAATGGTGCTGAAATAAAAAAAATGTCTGTAAATGATAAACAAATGGTGCTTAAATAAAAAAAAAAACAATGAATGCATGCAAAAAAGAAATTGGGAGATTAATTCATGTGGTTAAAACCGTTGATCTAGCAGATGGAAATATTTTTCTCTAAGAGGGTAATGCTTCAAGCAATGTTCTTGTTTGTTGATTGATTTCTGTGTCAGCCAATACATATATAACTTTCACTTTTGTTCCTGACAACCTTGAACTTCTTTAAAAAAAACAAATAAAATAAAAGTTCTGCTTATGGCTTGCAGCAGTAGTACTAGCTATTACTTTAACTTTATCTAGCTGCTCCTCTGCTGCCCTGAATATGTTCCTATAGGAAATAGCAGACCAACACATTTTTGTTGCCAAACAAATTTTGAATGGCCTCATGAGCAAATATCAGAATAAAAAAAAAAAAAAATTGTATGAATTGTTTAGTATGAAAAAATGATTTATCAGTGCAGATGTCTACTGCAAAGCAAGAACCCCCACTAAAAAAAATATATTACAAATACATGTCATTCTTGGGCCCTGATGATCAAAGCATTGTCAGACCCACAAGAAATTGACTTTTTGGCCTCGCTAGGCTCACAATTTGTGGATTCAGAGATATATTCAATGAAAGTTACTGACCCTCTCTGTTCTGATGAGTTGTGATGTGTCTCCCATAGGAAATAATAGGGCTCGCAGTTTCAGTAAATGTCTGACAATATCAGTTTTTTTTTTTTTTGTTTTTTTTTTGAAAATTTTTTATTAACAGAAATCAAACAATTACAGTTGTAAAACAATAATGCAGTTCAGGTCTCAGTTAATTCACAGGCAATAGATTAACAATAATGTTCTAGTCCTTCAAAACTAGGCTAACTTACAGAGGTGGTATTCTTAAACAGGTTGGTGATTAAGGCATTCTAAGTTCTTTTCTTTTTTACAGCATTCAAATATTCTTCCCATAGAAACACAATAGAATAATATTCCTCCAGTTTGTTCATTAAACCATAGTGGTATTTCTCTAGGGATAATGTTAATGTGATGGAGTTTATCCATTCCTCTCTAGATGGAACATCAGTACTTTTCCATCGTCTTGGAATTAACTGTTTAGCACAATTCAGCATCATATTCAGTATTACCGCTCTGAGCCTGCATCTAATCTTGGTTGGCTTATGAAATAAACACGTCTGTGGGTCTAGGGATATGTCATGGTGTGTGGCTTTGCGAATCTCAGAGGTCACCATTCTCCAAAATTCCTGTATTTTTGGACAGTGCCACCACACGTGAAGCAGTGTACCTGTCTGGCCGCAATTTCTCCAGCATAAGGCTTGGGTGTTAGGGTAGATCAGGGATAACCTATGTGGTGTCAAATACCATCTACTTAGTAACTTCATGTTTGTCTCCCTGAATTTCATAGATGTGGTGGAAGAGTTCATGTGTTTAATTATGGTAAGCCAATCCTTTTCTGTAAGAGGGGAGTTAAAATCTTTCTCCCACTTCTCTGTATATGATGGTAGCTTGCGTGAGTGATAACTTAATAGTTGTTGGTAGGTCATAGAGAGGTGGCCCTTAGTCGCCACTTGTGAGAAGCATATATTTTCAAACGGTGTACGTGTTCTAAGAATTTGCTGTTTATCAGGGTGTGTGTTGATATAGTGTTGAAGTTGGAAAAACTTATACCATTGTTGGAAGTGATCAATATTCAATTCTAATAGCTCTTCTTTTGTACATAGGGACTGCCCCCTTAAAACCTTACTAAATGGAATTAGAGTGTGGATCGTGCTGTCGGTTGTACCAATACTTTTGTACTTTATTTGAAAGACAGGATTAGTGATAGTTGGGGATAAGGGGGATGGAACGGATGATATAGAAGGGAAATGTTTGAGAACATAGTGCCATGATTTAAAGGTTTCCCTTGTGAGTGAAGATATTGACGTAGTACATGTTTGTTCGGTAGGGGGTATCCAGCAGGCGCTACCAAGATTGGGGAAAGAGGCTAGTGAGTGTTCTAGTGCAATCCATTCCTTATTTATCCCATTTTTGCACCAATCAATGATACGTACCAGCTGTGTTGCTAATCTATAGAGTGCTATGTTTGGGGCCCCTAATCCCCCTCTATCTTTAGGCATATACAACGTGTGCATAGGAACCCTTATCATATGTTCAGACCAGATAAAGGAGTTGAGAGCCTTTTGTAAAGAGCGTATATATGAGTCCGGAAGTTGTATGGGGAGGGCTTGGAAAGTGTATAGTATCTTGGGGAGTACCATCATTTTTATTGAGTTTATACGACCTATCCAAGATATACTTTTATGTTTCCACTCATGTAGTTCCTTTTTAAGTTTTTGCAGTAGTGGGAGATAGTTTAATGAAAATACTAATGATTTGTTTTCAGGGATTTGAACACCTAAATATTTAATTGATTTAGTGTTATGATGATACCCAAAGTCTGTTTGTATCTTATCTACCAAATTAGAGGGGTTGTAAAAGCTGATGAATTCTGACTTAGTTTCATTAACTTTGAAGTAAGAATACCTGCTATAGTTTGAGAGCTCTGACGATATCGCCTTAAGGGAGGTGGCAGGGGATGTTAATGTGAGCATGACATCATCGGCATATAATGCCATTTTATAGTGATTGCCTTGGACCTCAATTCCTTTTATCTCTGAGTTCTGCCTAATTTTGGATGCCAAAATCTCCATTGCCAGAACAAACAGCAAAGGCGAGAGAGGGCAGCCCTGTCTCGTACCATTGGCAATAGTTATTGGGGGAGTTAGGGAATCGTTTAGTCTAATTCTAGCCGAGGGGGAATTATACAATGCAAATATTTTTTCAACTATTGTTTGTCCAAATCCAAATTTATATAAAGTTGCCTTTAAGAACCTCCAATTTAGTCTATCGAAAGCCTTTTCGGCATCTATTGATAGAAATATAGTAGGTATCTCATTAACTGTGACATAGTCGAGAAGGTGAAGTAGCTTTATTGTATTGTCCCTAGCTTCCCGGGAGGGAGTAAAGCCTGCTTGGTTGACATGTATTAGTGTAGGGAGAAATGTATTAATACGGGAGGCAATAATCTTAGCGTAAAGCTTTATATCTGTATTAATTAAGGAGATAGGGCGGAAGTTTGATGGGGTTGTAGGGGGCTTATCAGGTTTAGGTAGTACTGTTATATGAGCCTCAACCATGTTTTTAGAAAATGGATTCCCCTCCCCCACCTCATTAAAAAGTTGGAGAAGAAAAGGGGACAAAATATCTTTAAAGAATTGATAGTAATTCATTGAAAAGCCATCTGGGCCTGGGCTTTTACCCTTATTCATTTCCTTAAGTCCTCTAATAATTTCTTGATGGGTAATGGGTGAATCTAACTCAGCTCTCTGTTCGGGAGTCAGGGAAGGCAGGACACAGTTCTGTAGGTAATGTTCTAACTCTGAGTCTTCAATGGGCTTAGCGGTGGTAGGAGCTATATTATATAATTTAAGGTAGTATTCCCGGAATTGTGCACCTATCTCCGGGGTAGTTTGCACCTTTTGTTTTTGAGGGGTGATCAAATGGTGGATATATGATTTTAGTTTTCTCTTTTTAAGAGCTCTGGCCAATAATTTCCCTGCCCTATCACCTTCATAGAAAAATTTTTGTTTAACTTTATGAGTGATAGCTTGTTGTTCTTGGGCTAGGAGAGATTTCAATTGATTTCTAGTGCGCATTAAATCATGTAATACTTGTGGGTCGGTAGGTGTTTTCTTGTGTTGTAGGTCTAATTTAGATAGTGATTCAGCCAATTCGGTGTATCTTAAGCGGGCTCTTTTCTTATTTTGTGCCCTAATTTTTATGAACTCCCCTCTCATATAGCACTTATGTGTTTCCCACAAAGTGGAGATTTCAATATCAGGGGTGTTATTGATAGTAAAAAATTCTTGCAGGGAGCGTGTCAAGGCCTCTGTGTGCTCAGTCTTGTGTAATATTGCATCGTCCAACTTCCATATGAATTCAGAATTCCTGGAGTTGGGCCAGTTTAGAGAGAGTAATACAGCAGAGTGATCAGACCATGTGGTGGCTTTGATCTGGGAGTTTGAAAGGTGAGGGAGACCTACTTGGTTTACAAAAAAATAATCTAATCTGCTGTACATTTTTGTGGGGGCTGAGAAGAATGTGTAATCGATCTTGTCCTCATGGAAATATCTCCAGGAGTCATAAAGATTGTGTTCCCTTATATTTTTCCACAAAAATTGTGCGGTTTTCTTAGAAACGCAGACGTTGATATTTGAACTATCTTTTAGTGGTTGGAGAGGGAAGTTAAAGTCTCCCCCCAGGATGACAATACCTTTGGCCATGTCTACTAGTTTCTGAAACATTTTACGAAAAAATGGGATGTGTTGAACATTTGGGGCATAGATGCTAATTAATGAGACTGGGGTTCCATATAGAAGTCCAAAGACTCCCAGAAACCGTCCTTCAGTATCTTTGGTGGTTTGTATGTGATGGAAGGCTGTGTTCCTATGGAATAAAATGCTAACCCCCCTTTTTTTTTGTAGATCAGAACTGTGGTAGTGTTGGGTAAAGTGGGAGCCTAGATATTTAGGTTCTTTGTGCCTTTTGAAATGTGTCTCCTGTAGAAACAAAATATCTGCTTTTCTCCTAGATAAGTCAAGCAATGCCATTGAACGCTTGTTAGGTGAATTAAATCCCCTAACATTTTGTGAGATTATTTGTAGTGTGTGTGTCATAGTAACATATGTCTAACATCATACCTGTCATCTGAAATCATACCAGAATTGAAATCTTGTAAATACCAATAACCTGCTTTCCTTTGAATGTACATGAAATATGAAAAAATGGGACCTGCATTGAAAACGTAATTAAAAAAAAATACAAGTATAAATAAAAACACATGTCTTAACAGTAAACATCTAATAATTAGCATCAATTTTCTAATAACACAAACTCAGGGGTATCCTAGAGAAACCGCGAGTATTCTTATCATAATTACTATAATTAAGTAACACCAGAGAACTTAAATTGTGCCACCTAGGTGGCCAACAGGAATGTCCTTGAGTTAGTCCTGAAACAAAGTGTCTCTATAAAATTATAGAAATCTTCGCCTTAAGGCGATAAACAGAGTCATGGAATTATAGCACACATAAAATAACTTTACTCACGAATCCGAACAGTCATATTCACAGAGATTCTGGTTCTGAGTCCTCTTCATCCTTGGAAGAGGCTGGGGACCCCGACTCCCTTCGCTGTGAGGGTGAAGCAGTAGATTTCTGTGTTTGTGAGAGTCTATCTTTTTTTTTTGGTTGAATAGTGTTCCATGTTTCTTTTTTCTTCTGCGCTTGAGATTTTGCACTCTCCGACGGGCATTCCTGCTGAGTGGATGGTATAGGGGGAGGATCTAAGTCCAATAATTTACAAAACTGTGGTATTTCTTGTGGACTTGCACAGTGGACCCATCTGTTATTATGAATAACCATGAGTTGAAATGGAAATCCCCATCTATACGGGATCCTCTTATTTCTAAGGATGGTTGTGACTGGAGAAAGTTCTTTTCTACGTTGTAGAGTACGGACTGCCAGATCTGCGTAGAATTGTAAGACAACACCGCGAAACCTAACGGGTTGTTTTTTCCTCGACGCTGCCATAAGGTTTTCCTTTTCCTGGAAATTTTTGAATTTAATGATGATGTCTCTAGGGGGCGCTGTATCAGGTGGTTTGGGCCTTAACGCCCTATGTGCCCTCACCCATTGTATGGTAGCTGCATTAGGGTCATCTAACAAATGTTGAAATAAAGCTGGTAGATACACTGGGAGGTCCTTGGGGAGAACTGATTCTGGGGCACCTCTTATTCTTATGTTTTTCCGTCTATTCCTATTTTCCATGTCCTCCATTTTATCCTGCAGCGCCACTATCTGTTCTGCTTGCTGTTCAATTGTTTCTTGTATGGTTGTCACCTCTGTTTTAATCATATCTTGGTTATCTTCTAGAGCTTCCACCCTAAAGCCTACAGTATGTAAATCTTGCTTTAGTTCCATCAGCTCTTCTCTGATACATGTTCTTACTATTTTAGCAATGTCCTGTGTAGAAGCCAGAGAGGAGAGGATATGTGTGGGTATCTGAGTATGCTCCTCATTCGATGCTTCTGGGGAATCTTGTGAAGGGGCTGTGAGGTGCGGGGATACCACAGTTGTTTTAAGGCTTTCCAATTCCTTCCTCTCTGATGGGCTAAAGAATGAGGTGACTGAATGTCCTTTAGTTTGTTGTGGTTTAATTGTTTTAACCGGTTTAACATTTCTCTTAGTAGTCATGATATGGCAGTTTGTGATATATGGTTGATTACAAATGTTTCCCTTCTCTAGTATTGTAAAGCCAAACTGTTATTATTGCACAGGGTTTTGCTTGTGCTAAAGTTTCTGGTTTCTTTCAGTGGGTGAAAAAAGACAATGGGGAGAGCAGAAAAACTCCAGCACTGTGTCTAGTTGCTTGTGGTAATCAGGCATTCACTGTACTAGGCTGTCTCCTTCCAGTAATTTAGTTCACAGTCCCCAGCATTCCTCCGACCTTTCCTTACACTTTTTTAAAGTTTTCTTGGGCATAGGACTTACCCCAGCTAGGTCTATTCTGTGCGGATTAGAGGATCTCCTGTAAGTGCTGCGCCACTCGATTTCCAAGATGGCCGCCGGACTGTGCTTTCACAAATCTGTAAAAGTGAGTTAAAGTGCTTATTTTTTGTCCTTTAATCTCCGGAGTGACACCGGAGTGTTCCCTGAAGATTCCCAGATCTATTCCATCTAGTTAAGTAGTAATAGGTTCGGATGAACCTACTGTAGGTCCGGTGTTTTGCGGCTCTCAGCAAGGAGCTCTGGGCTTAAGCAACTGTCATCGTTGCGGCCGACTCCGCCCCTCGTCTGACAATATCAGTTATCTCTGACCTTGGTGAGGGGGGGCTGTATTTAAAGTATGTTTGCACAACATAGACTGTGTGTTCACTAAATGCAGTAACACTTCAAATAATTCAATATGTAAATAAAGTTTCACTGTACGTTCACTAGAATTCTCACAATGAAAATTCTCGCCACTGAAAAGAAGGTGAGATTGATATGGCTGAAAAACATGGAGGGCAGTGCTTTTAAAATTATAAATTTACAGCAATGCTTCCACATTAAAATACAGGTTGCTCCTATGAAACCCCCACAAAACCCCCACGGAACCCCTATATATATTTGTTATGTCAGCAATCTCCATTGTAAATAACAGCGATCTCCATTGTTAATAAAGAAACAAAAAACTTACTATTAAACCTATTGTAGCTAGGGGATTGTAGGTATATTGTACAAATGTATACAATGTTTTATTTATATATATTTTATTGAATCATTTTATTATATGTATTTTAATGTTTGTGATTTTAAAAATTCTATATTAATAACATGTTTTGTTACTGTGTGATCCAAGCTGCTTGGGACCATAAAAGGTTTGGAGTTTGGAATAGTTTGGATTTTGTAATATTTGCTTATTTGCATCTGTAAAATATGACAGCTTGGAGAGTGGACCAAGTGTATACAACAGTATATTATGTAATTTAGGCAATATTTACGTGTCATAATATAACTTATCCATATTAAACTTTATATATATATATATATATATATATATATATATATGTGTATATAAATATATGTATGTGTATATATATGTATGTGTATATATATATATACTGTGTGTATATATATATATATATATATATATATATACAGTATATATATATATAAACACACAACACACAGAAAGGCACGCTAATGCAAGCATGCAGTGAGATTAATAGCAAAAATGTAACAGTTAGTTGCAGTTGGACAAAATATTTTAAGTCCAGGACCACATTAAAATCTCTTCTCTCCTGGGTCTCTAAACTACAGCCACACAATTTATGCTTTCAATCAAACAAACTGAGAACCAAAAACCAACCACGTCTGGTTTCCCGCATCCCCCTTAGGGAAACTTCCCTCAGGGTCATAATTTGCATAGTTAAAAAAATAAGCCAAAAAGTACGTCTGGGGTTTTGCCATTTCTCTTGTTCAGAGATGGATTGCCTGGTATTTCGGAGTTGGACTGTGCTGTTAAGTCAGGATCAGACTGATATGCTACATGAAAGTTCTTCTCTGTGAAAGACATATGTTGAGCAAAAAGAGGCTGCTTCTTGGGTGGTAACTAGCCATAGAACAAGCTATTATGTTGTTGTTCGTTTCCAGGTTGAGCGCTTCTCTCTTTTTATTTATGCAAATTATGACCCTGAGGGAAGTCTCCCTAAGAGTGATGCGGGAAGCCAGACGTGGACCCATTGCTCAGTGTGCCTAGAGGGATATGGCTGCCCCTCACTGACGAGGCCCAAACTAGGCCGAAATGTACGTCTGAGGTTTTGTCGTTTCTCTCGTTCTCCATAGAACAATATATATATATATATATATATTTTAAATGAAAATAAAAAAACAGTATTCGAGGAATCAAAGGTGGCTACACCCCCCCCTGTTGTTTTCGTCAAACACCACAAAGTTCTGCACCCTAATCATGGATATAGCAAGTGCTTAAATATTACCCAAATAGAAGACAAAACAATGATGGAAACAAAGTTATATAACTTTTTATGAGCCAGTAGTAGTTGAACTAAAATAGCACTTTTGTAAGTTGATATTCTCAGTAAAGGTCTAATTTATATATACGTTTACGTAATCTAGACTTTTGTGAGAGAGCTTTTTATTGAATAAGTTGTAAATACAAGAGTTTTGTTACAAAGCATGTTCCCTCATGCTTAGATACATAGATATAATGAAATAGAACTACAAGATGATGTATTTTGATTAGGAGCAAACAACAATTTTATTGGCAGGTCAGAGTTTTGGTTCTGTAATGTATTTAGAATTCGGACAACGTAGGTCTCTGCCTTAGGGCATATTTCCATGACAAGTTACATTTTCATAACTTCATGCAATAGCCAGCCAATAGACACTGTGAGTGCTTGTCTGAACTAGTTGTCGCAACCCATGTGAAAGTATGTGATGTGTGTATTCACTGTAAGCCTGCAGTCAAACGCCAGTGCTTGCAATGATGTACATACTCTTGTATTGGGAAAGTCAGGGAACTGTCCCTGGTGGCTAATATAATTCTGAAAACAGCAAACCTAATGGCATTCTTTATTATTGATTAACACCTTGTTTAAAATGCCGGAGGGGACAGCAATAAACTGGCATTAATTATAGACTGTTCTTAACATATGTGTAAAGGGATATTTATTAAATTAAGCAAATTGAACAGTACTGTAATGTGAATGCAGTGTATTAAAGCACTGTAAGTTAATATGATTTGCCAAACACGCCATGAATACTAGTAGCATTACAGAGAACAATTTATCTGGATTCTGTGCTCGAAAACAAGACAAGAAACATATATGGGCCCTATTCCTAATAATAATAATACTTATTAATAATAATAATATAAACAATTAAAATATTGATTGTTGTATAACCAAATACAATAATAATAATATAAACAATTACAATATTGATTGTTGTATAATAAATACAATACTAATGATCAGCTAGATTACAAGTTATTTGCGCTATAGGGAAATTAACGAACGCAAGAAAAGTTGCGTTAATTAACCCCCTATAGCACAGCCATTACAAGTTTTTCAAAACCCGGCTTGTGCATGCTACATGGTGCTTTTAAGCTCCATACCGCACAAAATACAAGCGCTGTTTTGACGTGCTTGTGCATGCTTTCCCCATAGACATCAATGGGGAGAGCGGGTCAGAAAAAAGCCTAACACCTGCGATCTTGGAAAGAAAAGCTCCGTAACGCAGCCCCATTGATGTCTATGGGGAAAAAAAAACTAATGTTTAAACCTAACACCCTAACATAAACCCGGAGTCTAATCACCCCTAATCTGCCCCCCACCGACATCGCCAGCACCTACATAATGTTATTAATATGCCGCCCCAGATGTCGCCGCCACCTAAATAAAGATATTAACCCCTAATCTGCCACTCCCGATATCGCCACCACTATACTAAAGTTATTAGCCCCTATTCCCCTGCACCCCAACATCGCCCACACTATAATAAATCTATTAACCCCTATTCCGCCGCTCCCTGACATCGCTGCAACTAAATAAAGCTATTAACCCCTAAACCTCTGGCCTCCCACATCGTACAAATCTAAATTAAACTATTAACCCCTAAACCTAACCCTAAACCTAACACCCCCAAACTTTAACATAATTATAATAGAGCTAAATTTAACTTAAATTTATTAACTAAATAATACCTATTTAAAAATGAAATACCTGTGAAATAAAACCTAAGCTATTTACAATATAACTAATAGTGCTAGCTTAGGTTTTATTTTTATTTCACAGGTAAGTTTGTATTTATTTTAACTAGGTAGACTAGTTACTAAATAGTTATTAACTATTTACTAACTACCTAGTTAAAATAAATACAAACTTACCTGTGAAATAAAACCTAATCTCCCTTACACTAAAAACTAACGTAAAAAAATAAAAAAAACTACCATTACAAAAAATGAATGAGCTGCTTAAATCCTATTGGCTGATTTGAACAGCCAATAGAATTTTAGCAGCTATAATTCCTATTGGCTGATTCAAAATATTCAGCCAATAGGAATGCAAGGGACGCCATCTTGAATCGCGTACCTTGCATTGAAGATTCAGTGTACGGCGGAGACTGTATGAAGAGGATGCTCTTCGCCGGATGTCTTCAGGATGGACCTGCTCTGCGCACCCGGGATCAAGATAGAAATGCCGTCTGGATGAAGATTGAAGAGGCCGTCTGGATGAAGACTTCTCGCCGCCTGGATGAGGACTTCGCCACCTGGATGAAGATAGAAGAGGCCGCCTGGATGAAAACTTCTCACTGCTTGGATAAAGATAGAAGAGTCCGCCTGGTTGAAGACTTCTCGCCACCTAGATGAAGATTGCTCAAGCGGGACTTCAAAAACTGTAAGTGGATCGTCAGGGGTTAGTGTTAGGTTTTTTTTAAGTATTTTTTGGGAGTTTTTTTTTTTTAGATTAGGGTTTGGGCTATTCCTAAACAAACTAAATGCCCTTTTAAGGGCAATGCCCATACAAATGCCCTTTTCAGGGCAATGGGTATCTTAGGTTTTTGTTAAAGTTAGGTTTTTTATTTTGGGGGGTTGGTTGGGTGGCAGGTTGGGGGGGTCTTTGTATTTTTTTTACAGGTAAAAGAGCTGTTTAACTTAGGGCAATGCCCTACAAAAGGCCCTTTTAAGGGCCATTGGTAGTTTATTGTAGGCTAGGGTTTTTTTATTTTGGATGGGCTATTAGATTAGGTGTAAATCTTTTTTGTTTTTGATCATTTTGTTTTGTTATTTTTCGTAATTTAGTGTTTGTTTGTTTTTTTAGTTTAGTCTTTTTTATTTTTTGTAATTAGATAGTTTGTAATTTTTAGAGTAGTGTTAGGATTTTTTAATGTGTATTTTAGTTTAATTTAATTGGTAGTTAGTTTAATTTTATTTAATAGTTATATTAGTTTAATTGTTAGTTTAAACTTACTTCTTTTAATTTGACAGGTAAGTTTTAATTTAATTTAAGATCGGGAAATTGTAATTTTAATCTAAAGTTAGGGGGGGCATTAGGTTTAGGGGTAAGTAGTTTAATTTAGTTTATTGCAATGTGGGGGGCTTTTGGTTTAGGGGTTAATAGTTTATTTAAGTATATTTCATTGTGGGGGGCTTGAGGTTTCGGGGTTAATAGGTTTATTATAGTGGCGGTGGTGTAGGGCTTAATAACTTTAGTATAGTGGGGGGATGTGGGCGGACGGCCGATTAGACGTTAATAATATTTAAATAGTGTTTGCGATGCGGGAGAGCGGCAGTTTATGGGTTAATACATTTATTATAGTGGTGACGATGTTGAGGAGCGGCGGAATAGGGGTTAATATTTGTTTTAGTGGTGGCGATATCGGGAGCGACAGATTAGGGGTTAATAACTTTAATATAGTATTTGCGATGCGGGAGGGCCTCGGTTTAGGGGTAAATAGGTAGTTTATGGGTGTTAGTGTACTTTGTAGTGGTTTAGTTATGAGTTTTATGTTACAGTTTTGTTGCGTACAACTACTGCTACTAGATGGTAGTACGGATCTTGTCGTTTTAGGCTGTAACACAGGTTTTTTAGCCTCACCGCAAAACTCGTAATGGCAGCGCCATGGTAATCCCATGAAAAAACATCACTTTTATGAGTGCAGTACTGACGTTGCGTTACAGGCTAAAAGGCTTGCGATACACCTATACCACCAAGACTTGTAATGGCTGCAGTGCTATTTTAACGCTGAAATTACCATTTTTTTCAGCGTTAAAACACGAACACAAAACTCGTAATCTAGGGGAATGTTAATAATTACAATATTGTTTGTTGTATAAATAAAATAGTAAAATAATGATTATAATAATATATTAATATAGTGACATTATCAAGGGAGAACACTAAGCAAAAATATGACTCTGGCACTTCCTTAATGCCTGCTTTATAACACTGTCCAGGTTAGAGTTCAGAGTAAAAATATGCCCCTGGTAGCCCCTTTTTGTCAAATCTGTAACCACATTAGACATCTAAACAGAAATTTGCCCCTGGCACCCTGTAAAATGCCCCATGACTAAGTAAGACCTCTGAGCAATTATATGCCTCTGGCACGCCCTTTAATCCAAATGTTTAACCAAGTGAGAGTTCTGAACAAAAATAATCCAGTGGAACCCCCTTATGTGCCATATACCTGTGCCAGTGAGATCCCTGGGCACATGAATCCAATGCAACCTCCCTTTTACATACCAGCTAATTGAGACACTAGAGAATACTCATGCCCTGCATGCTTTAGATCAGGAGCCTAAAAGTTCTCTCCTGCCAACTACAGTCCTCAGATCAGATACATGATTATTGAGTATGTCAGCTGCCTGTCCAAATTTAAAGGGACACTCAGGTTAAATTAAATTTTCATGATTCAGATACAGCATGTAATTTTAAACAACTTTCCAATTTACTTCCATTAAAAAAAATGTTCACATTCTTTTATATTTACACTTTTTGAGTCACCAAATCCTACTGAGCATGTGCAAGAATTCACAGACTATACGTATATGCATTTGTGATTGGCTGATTGCTATCACATGGTACAAGGGGAGTGGAAATATACATAACTTTGAAATTTGTTATAAAAAAATCTACTACTCATTTGAAGTTCAGACTAAGTGCTATTGCATTGTCTTGTTATCTTGCATTTGTTGATTATGCAAATCTAATGTGTTGACTGGTCCTTTAAACTCAGATAGGGTTCCCAGCTTTCTTAAAAAAACACACTGACCTGACTAATTAGCATACGTGTTTTAGATAATTCTACAAGTTTCTATGCTAGATTTTAAATAATCATTTGTTCAAAATAAAATTTCAACACATTAAAGGTACAAGCAACTGTAAAGATGTCATTGTATTCAAAGCAGCTGCAGGAAATAATTTCAAGCAGTTGGGGCTCTCCCCACCCTCTACTGCCTCTTGTTTACACAGATATTCTAAAGCCAATATTTCATTATCAGCATTTTCTTTATAGGTGGTGGTTTAAACAGGTAATAAAACAGCTATTTCAAATGACAAAATAAATCTAAAGTAGACATTTATAAACAATTTAACACACTATAGACGGTAAAATTGATAACAGGGAACACATTAAAGGGAATCCCAACATTTTTCTTTCATTATTCAGATGCACCATACAACTTTCCAATCTTATCACATTTGCTTCACTCTCTCTGTATCTTTTGTTGAAAGAGCAGAAATGCACTACTGGCAACTAGCGTAACACATTGAGTGAGCCAGTGACAAGAGAGATATAGTGCAGCCACCAGTGAGCAGCTACCCGCTAGTCATGCATTGCTGATCCTGGGCCTACCTAGGCATGCTTGTCAACAATGTATACCAAAAGAACAAAAGCAAATTAGATTATAGAAGTAAAGTGTAAAGTTTTTTTTAAATATGTATGCTCTATCTGAATCATGAAAGAAACATTTTGGGTTTCATGTCCCTTTAAAGGGAATAAATTACATATTACACTATCACCATAAAAGGGTATTTATTTCTATATTTCAATATTTATTATTTGTTTGGAAGTGAAGTTTTAAAATCATGGCTGCTCGGGTATAATACAGACAGATTGTCAAGTCTACAATCACACGCAGGGTGATCCTCAGCATATTTTGGGCCCCGAGAAGGACAAATTTGTAGGGCCCCTCAGTTCAACCCCCTTATTCCCTCCCCCCGTATGGCCCACCCCTGTCCCAACCTTCAGTGTGTTCTATATAATAAAAACAAATCAATATATTACAGCTCCTGACAGCATAAACACTCTTGAACAAACTAAATACAGGATCTAGGGTGTAACTACAGGGATTACATGGGTCACCACTGATTCCGATCCCATTCTTTTAAGGGGCCCGCTGCTACTACTCCCTCTAAGCTGTACGCTTACTACTTTTATTAGTTGTATTTTTTATATTAAATTAAATTTTATGTCCCTCTGCCTGCTGTTAATCAGCCCTGCACAGGCGAGAGAGGGAAAGGAGTAAGTGGGCGGAGCAAGTCAGCATTGCCGGCTTTAGGAGCAGTCAGTGTCCCCTCTGCTCCTGATGTCCTGAATAACTATCAGAAGCTGAGCTATATACTTCCCTCCACTGATGGATTAAAACCGCATCTTGTGTAGGTCAAGGGTCAGGTCACACTCCAGCTATTAAAGCTTTCCTGTGTCTCTGCAAATGCAGGAGAGTGAGGCCAGACAAGCAATTCATACAATGTTCTTCAAGTTGTTCTATAGCATTTATCATCTATAGCTGCTGTTTTGTAATTTGCTATCCATGGAGATGCCTCAAATGATTTGAATACTAGATCTTGCTTACTAAATGATCACACTTTTAACAGGATGTTCTAATGCAGCTATTTACTATTAATATATGTTTATGTGTGTGTTTATGTATGTGTATAAATGTGTGTGTTTGTGTGTGTATATGTGTTTGTGTATGTATGTATGTATGTATGTATATATATATATATATATATATATTAGATATGCTTTGGAAGGGGTGCTATTCAAATTAGGGGGTCCCTGCAACAGACTTTGCCTTGAGGCCCAGTGAGTTCTAGTTACACCTCTGTTCAGGATGCAGGGCCCCTCTAAGCATGGGGCCCAGGCCTGGTGTCCATCTCACCCTGCCCAAAGCGCAGGCCTGATCCCATGCATCTAGCTCTTGCAGTCCCTTACCTTTGACTGCTATGCCCTGCTGATGGATGCATTGTAATCTTTGTGGGGGAAAGTACACTGGAGCCTGATAATCATCCTAATAACAGCTTCCCTTATATGCTACCTGTAGTCTTCCCTGTTGTTGCAGGAGGCCTTCCTATTGTTGCAGTAAGACATCCTGCAGTTTCAGGAAGGCTCCTAATGTTGCAGGAAGGTCCGCTGCTGCTGTAGGAAGGTTATCTGCTGTTGTGGAAAGGCTCCCAGCTGTTGCGGGAAGGCACCCTGTTGTTGCAGGAAGGCCCCATGTAGTTGTGGGAGGACCCCTGCTTTTGGGGGAAGGCACCCTGCTGTTGCAGTAAAGACCCCTAATGTTACAGGAAAGCCCTCTGCTGTTGCATGAAGGCATTCTGCTGTTTCTGAAAGACATGTTGCTGGTGCAGGAAGGCCCTCTGCTGTTGCGGGAAGGCCCCTGCTGTTACAGGAAGGCTCCCTGCTGTTGCGGGAAGGCCCCCTGATGTCGCATGAAGGCCCCTGCTGTTGCTGGATTGCCTCATGCTGTTTCAAAAAGGCATTCTGCTGTTTCAGGAAGGCACCCTGCTGGTGTGGGAAAGCCCTCTGCTGTTGCGGTTACTGGAAGGCCACTTAATGTTGCTGGAAGGCATCCTGCTGTTTCAGGAAGACATCCTGCTTTTTTTGTGAAGGACGCTTGCTGTTGGGAGAAGGCCCCCTGTTATTGTGGAAAAAAAACTGCTTTTGCTGGAAGGCATCTTGTTGTTGCTGGAAGGCATCATGCTGTTTCATGAAGGCTTCCTGCTGTTGCTGAAGGGCATCCTCCGTTTACTGGGAGGCATCCTGTTGTTTTAGGAAAGCATCCTGCTGTTGCTGGAAGGTATCCTGCTGTTTCAGGTAGGCATCCTGCTGTTTCAGGACGACAACCTGCTGTTGTGGTACGGCATCCTGCTTTTGTGGGAAGGCATCCCGCTGTAGCAAGCAGGGAGGTCCTCTTTGATCTCACATTCCCCAGCGCATAAGCACCAATCGCTTGCATCTGAGGCATATTTATTTATTCCCAAACTTTAGCTATATCTTTCTACACATTATTAATGCCTTTTTTTAAATGAATTTAATGTTGTACAGAATAAACTATGTCATAAATTTCTCTGAAAGTGACCTAAATTTATAAAGTTAGACTCTTTGGGGAGATAATGCTTTAAAATGTCTGTTATGTTATGGACCCGATTCATGCTTGAACCCTTCAGTGCATAGGCCCAGACATGATCTGCTTTACTTGCTTGTTACAGTGGACATTGATAAAGGCCGCATTTTTGTCGACTGATAAAAGACAGAACAGCTTGAGTTTTCCAAATATTGAAGTCCGGTAAGCCTAGCTTACTGTAGGGCAGGGCAGATATCACCTAGGCTTTGCATATATTTGTTTGTTTTCTACAGGTTTTCTTTTAG
Organism: Bombina bombina; assembly: GCF_027579735.1. Lineage (NCBI taxonomy): Eukaryota > Metazoa > Chordata > Amphibia > Anura > Bombinatoridae > Bombina > Bombina bombina. The sequence continues at coordinate 62,987,095 of NC_069504.1, read as the reverse complement.
GACCTAATACACGAGGACATCACGGATACATATCCATATAGGATTGTTTTCTCACATATCGTTTGATCATTTACTTCCTGGGACATTATATTTATCCAATTATATTTATCCAAGTTTTTCACTACTTGGGACACTTAAGATAATCGTCTTTTTCCATTTTATACTTTGTTCTTTGGGTCATTGACCCCATCTCACACATGTACACAATTTTTATTGTCATTTTTATCCTATTTTTTCACTATTTTTCATATATATTTTTTTCATATTTTTATGGACTAATTTGGTACTTGTGACGTTTTTGCATATACCATACCCAACTCTGATTAATTGTAGTTTTTTTTAGCATTACACATCCAGTATTGTATTTGTTTTCTTTTTATTCTTTTTAATAACTTTATGGATATTAAACTATCATTTTATACAACACACTTTAGTCTTATTAGGCGCTCCTAATACCATTTGTTATTCAACATTTCTGTGCCACTCAAGATCCCATGAAATTTATAAACACTGTTGGCTGCATGAGATATTTGTTGACATTTTTGTAGTGTGTCTAACATTTATGCAGGTCATTAACACATGAGACCTCTTATATGGAAGAAACAATGGTCCTATGTTTGTCGAGTAGTCGGGTGACAATGACAAATACCTTACAACATTGGAGTTGCAACTCTAAAGAAACCCTTTTAACTGACTCACCTTAGAAATTTATCATAAAGAAACATACCATTGTAAATAGAGGGTCCCACCATTTAGATAAAGGGTTTAATGTCCTTATAGTTGTCATGACCATCACAGTAACAGCGATCACCTGGCAGCAACATCTAGCTTCATTTTGTTTATAAATAATTTTTCCTTGAGTAAATACAAATTCATGTATCTAAACAACTGTTATAAATGGGTAATTGTAACAATAGGTATTGTGTTTTGTGAAAATATTTATTGAATGACTTTTGGTACAAGTGCATCATGTTTGATGGTCAGTATTACTCTGCAGGGGCGAATGTACAGGGTAAGTTGTATCACTACTCATACTAAACATTTTATATTAATCTCTCAAGGTGTTTACTGTCCCTTTAAGTTTTTGGTCTGCTAAAATAAAAAAATAAAAAATACATTGATCTCCTTAGTTGTGCTCATGATATGAACATAAATTACAACTGATTTGTTATGGTTAGGTTTAGTAATGTTTCTTCATTAACAATTATTTCAACCAATTTTAATTACATAAAAAAATCAAAGCTATATTAGTTTATTTACATAATTATGTACTTATAACCGTAATTATAGCATTTTTATTAAGAGCTTAAAGGGACATGAAAGCCAAAATGTATCTCTCATGATTCAGATAGAACATGCAATTTTAAACAATTTTATATTATACTTAGATCACATAAAATAGACAAAAATTACCTTTATTCATCATATACCCAGCAAACACATTTTTATTATGACTAGAAAAAAAACAATCTAGATGTTCTAAAAGCATAAATAGACCAACAAATAAAAATACATAACAAGTACAACAAACTACAAATTAATGACAGTCCTACCATGAAGAGAAAAGGAGACCAGCAAATAAACATCAAAACCCCACCAACCATTATTAAGCAATCCCTGCAATACCACATGAGGCACAGACTCTTATCAACTAGACTTGCACTAAGCGCTGTCAGATGAAAATCTTGCGCTGAAAATTATGAGGACAATGGACCACCCAAAATGACAATTAAGTTTGAGAAACCTCAGAAGCCTAACTAGACTGTCAATAAACTCATTGTCCACATGGTATCATAAAGGAACACAACCTGGCAATGTATAAGAAGGACCTCAAACCATTATTGCCCCAATACTAAAAACTATTCATGGTCATGTGCCCAAATACATCAGTAAACAGGGCATGCTTGTTGTGTGACACCCTTGGTGACTTAAAGGAACACTCAAATCAAATTAAATTTTGATGATTCAGATACAGCATGTCATTTTAAACAACTTTCCAATTTACTTCTATTAAAAAAAATGTGCACAGTCTTTTATATTTACACTTTTTGAGTCACTAGCTCCTACTGGGGGAGTGGAAATATACATAACTTTAAAATTTGTTAGGAAAAAAATCGACTACTCATTTCAAATTCAGAGTAAATGCTATTGTATTGTCTTGTTATCTTGCATTTGTTGATTATGCAAATCTACTGTGTTTACTGGTCATTTAAGCAGAGCCCTCACATTGAAAGTGTTCAGCTAACAGAGCCAAAAATACAGCAATGGTAAAATATATTAGTCAAGTCCAATACTAAACCACAGACAAACCATTGACAATACGTTCATAATTTTATTAGCTGACATTCCATGACCAATGATCCAATCTCAATAATCATAAACTGAAAACGTAGCGGGGTCCTCCATCATCCTTTCTCAAATACCAAATTCTTCTGCAAAGTCATGTAAAGTTGTGAAAATCTGAGCACAAGGGTATTTATCACAAGGGAACAAAATCAAACATTCCACTAACGAATGTGCTACAGAGCAGGAACCCTCCTTATGCATTCATCAAAAGTTACAAAATAGGTAAAAGAACAGTCCATGGGGTAACATACACAGATTTAATATAAAAGCAGGCAAAAGTACACCTAAGTCATTTTATTGCTGCAACACTTATAGACAGATATAAATGAGCTTGTAAGCTGATAAAGCAATCACTATGTAGTGTGTAGCATGTCGCATTTTCGTGGTTCTGATTCATGCAGGATACAATCCAGGCTCCATAGGTTCCATGGAGAAAAAAAAATGTTCACCTTTCAGTTAAATTACAGGAATAGTGAGAAACTTTAAAAAAAATGTGTCTTATTTTTTATTTCAAAAAAGGGACCTCAGACTTTATTTTGGGGGCAATTGGGGACATTTTTTTTTTTGTAATAACTTTTTTATTGAGGTTTCTGCGGTATAAACAACATACAATGATCGCCTTGTAACATCAAGGACATAAATAGCATTGCGTAAGATACATTGACATTTATAGGGAAAATAAATAAATAAACCCACCACAATGCATAACAATATATACAGGGAGTGCAGAATTATTAGGCAAATGAGTATTTTGACCACATCATCCTCTTTATGCATGTTGTCTTACTCCAAGCTGTATAGGCTCGAAAGCCTACTACCAATTAAGCATATTAGGTGATGTGCATCTCTGTAATGAGAAGGGGTGTGGTCTAATGACATCAACACCCTATATCAGGTGTGCATAATTATTAGGCAACTTCCTTTCCTTTGGCAAAATGGGTCAAAAGAAGGACTTGACAGGCTCAGAAAAGTCAAAAATAGTGAGATATCTTGCAGAGGGATGCAACACTCTTAAAATTGCAAAGCTTCTGAAGCGTGATCATCGAACAATCAAGCGTTTCATTCAAAATAGTCAACAGGGTCGCAAGAAGCGTGTGGAAAAACCAAGGTGCAAAATAACTGCCCATGAACTGAGAAAAGTCAAGCGTGCAGCTGCCAAGATGCCACTTGCCACCAGTTTGGCCATATTTCAGAGCTGCAACATCACTGGAGTGCCCAAAAGCACAAGGTGTGCAATACTCAGAGACATGGCCAAGGTAAGAAAGGCTGAAAGACGACCACCACTGAACAAGACACACAAGCTGAAACGTCAAGACTGGGCCAAGAAATATCTCAAGACTGATTTTTCTAAGGTTTTATGGACTGATGAAATGAGAGTGAGTCTTGATGGGCCAGATGGATGGGCCCGTGGCTGGATTGGTAAAGGGCAGAGAGCTCCAGTCCGACTCAAACGCCAGCAAGGTGGAGGTGGAGTACTGGTTTGGGCTGGTATCATCAAAGATGAGCTTGTGGGGCCTTTTCGGGTTGAGGATGGAGTCAAGCTCAACTCCCAGTCCTACTGCCAGTTTCTGGAAGACACCTTCTTCAAGCAGTGGTACAGGAAGAAGTCTGCATCCTTCAAGAAAAACATGATTTTCATGCAGGACAATGCTCCATCACACGCGTCCAAGTACTCCACAGCGTGGCTGGCCAGAAAGGGTATAAAAGAAGAAAATCTAATGACATGGTCTCCTTGTTCACCTGATCTGAACCCCATTGAGAACCTGTGGTCCATCATCAAATGTGAGATTTACAAGGAGGGAAAACAGTACACCTCTCTGAACAGTGTCTGGGAGGCTGTGGTTGCTGCTGCACGCAATGTTGATGGTGAACAGATCAAAACACTGACAGAATCCATGGATGGCAGGCTTTTGAGTGTCCTTGCAAAGAAAGGTGGCTATATTGGTCACTGATTTGTTTTTGTTTTGTTTTTGAATGTCAGAAATGTATATTTGTGAATTTTGAGATGTTATATTGGTTTCACTGGTAAAAATAAATAATTGAAATGGGTATATAGTTGCCTAATAATTATGCACAGTAATAGTCACCTGCACACACAGATATCCCCCTAAAATAGCTATAACTAAAAACAAACTAAAAACTACTTCCAAAACTATTCAGCTTTGATATTAATGAGTTTTTTGGGTTCATTGAGAACATGGTTGTTGTTCAATAATAAAATCCTCAAAAATACAACTTGCCTAATAATTCTGCACTCCCTGTATGCTACATAAAGATCTATTTTATAATAATATAGCTTAGTTGGCTGACTGATTGAGTGGCCACTTTTGGGTCAAATAGTTGCGAAAACTGAGGGGCATATGGTAGTCAGGTAAGCAGCCACATGTGGGCTCTACAGTTAGATTAACTAGAAGATAGTCCCCACATCTCCAGAGGGAGTACTCTATGAGCTTCTAATCCCAAAATAACAAGATGTGGGGAGTTGGTTCTCATGATGGCCATACTTAGACTTAAGGGGGAAAGGGAAAGAAGTCAGCGGGCAAGAGCCGCTCGAAATATAGGGGAAGATTAAGGGGAGGGGGGGCGGAGCCTTCTATAATAGAACATAAAAGGAGCTAGGGGCGTGGGAAAAGATTAGATTGTATGTATCATGTTCTAGGGTAAAATAAAGAAACCTAGCTAGGGATTAGGTGACATATAAGATAGACGTTGCCAAGACAGTGAGAAAAACTAATGCTAAGGACAGTTAATGAAATGCAATACAACCAATATGCCCATAAACCTTCAGCCTATTCACATCTTAAAGACCGAAATGTGCTTTCAAGGAAGACTAACAGAAACACAGGAAAATACTAAAAACAGTCTTGCATAAGCTTATGTAACCAAATGGACAAGTCCTCTAGATCGAACAGAGATTTTCTCTAGCCTACTCCCATTCTACGGCCTGACTACATGTAGTTGCAGGTATCTGTTATATTAAATGTATTACAGTAAGGCGCATAATAATTATAATGGTGGCTGAACATCTTGAGGGTAAAAAAAAATGTGAGATAAGCCAGCTAAAGGTTGTGGTAAATCAATGCAACTGGTAATAAATATATAACTTTACTCAATGCTAACAGACCTATACTATCCAGCATTGTGTGCGCTGTACAGCAAACCCTGTCAGTGTTCTTTTATCTATGATGTACATTCTGAATTTATAAGGCTTAATAGTGAGAACCAGTCATCTCCACAGTCACCTCTCTATAGTAATAGCTTTAAGTACTAATCCAGAATAGTTTAAGGGCTACTGGTATAACTATAGTAGAAATATGGCTATATGTATATACGCAGTCAGCAAACTAGGGATGCTGTAACAGGAGGGTAAGGGGGTGAGAATTGATCATATAAAGATTGATTACAGGGTAAAAATGTTTAACTTAGCAGAAACATATAACTTGCAGGCTATATTAGTGAGAGTTAAGACCACTGCAGCAGGTACCTTTCCATAATAACATTATAAACATTATAAACATATAGTAATAAAACATGCTCATCTGCCATAGAAATTGCTTAGTATCTAAAACTGCTATTATAAGATACTACTCATTTAACATTATCCATATAGGAAAGTAAACAGAGGTAGGCGCAGTAGGAAAAGATAACTAGCTAACATAATATAAATGAGCAAATGTATTTCAATAAGACTGCAGATAAGTTATCACTATCAGCCAGTGTGTGCATATATTCTTGCATCAAACCTAAGAGTTATCATCAATACGTGCCTGCCAGAAGGAACATGTAAATGCAGTCCTTAAATATATGCTTGTATGTGCAGTCAGTAGTAAAATTAATACGACCCGATCCCAGCTCTAAAGGCACTGAGCACATATCTGGGATGACAAAAATGGAGTTTAGGACGGATGCGTTGATGTTGTTGTTTCATCCATTCAATCACCCATTGTCTTTTGTAGATACCAGAATGGTGTTGGGGTCTTCCTTGCTCTTTCTGTACTGCAATAGTCTGGCTGTCAACCCTCCTCTCTATAGTTACCTTGCTGCTATATATAAGGGGGCCGGCCACACCATCCTGAATATCGGACAAAAAGGAGTCAGTGGAAAGTCTGCCCTGTCGTGTCACCGTACTAGCTTCAGCTGTAATATATAGATCTCCAAGTCTCCACTTAGGTGATGTAGATTTCAGCTTGAATTCCATCTCTTCGGTCTTCAAAGAATAGCTCTGATGCGTTTCCTCTGTGGGAGAATGGACATCAGCATCAGCCTGCCTACTGTGCGAAACGGCGACCCCCCACTCTGCCATCCCAGGAGCACTGAGATCACCCATCCCACATGGTTCTTTGATTGTAAGTACAAGATCTATGAAATTGCTGTGCATTTGCTGGTCCAGCTTCATAAGAACCAATTGTATCTGGCTATGACCGTTCTCCTCCATAATCATAATAAGACATATAGTTAGCGTAGGTATTCTTATGGCATATACTTTAGCCCAGTTAGTTGGTATGGAGAGTGAGGGAAAATTCTGCAGGCCTGATCACTAGAAGTTGGGATTATATTATAGCGTCTACAGGCGGATCGGTGAGGAGCCATGTAGATATCACCCAATTATGTGGTCAATTAGCCATGGTGGAATGAAGCTACTTGAAACAGTTCCTGTGCACTCGCCTGAAGTTTGTGTGTGAGCGTTCTGTTGAGTAAGTGGAGTAGGTCTGTAATGGCCGCTCGATGCCGATCAGGTCCACTTCATAAAGGAGTGTTGTAACGTAGCTCCTTCTCGTCAAGCTATCTCAAAAGTTAAATTCCTGAGATCTCTGTAGTATGTGAATAACGTTATAGTAGATATTTTAGTAGGTTTCTCAGTGGAAAAAGGATATAATATAGCTATAAGCAGGAGCTATTAGAAAACACGTCTGTGCTCTTGATTGGCTAGCTCCGCCCCCAAGACACATATTTTAAAATGCTACAGATTAGTATTATTATCAGTTATTTGTAGTGCACCAACAGATTCTGCTGAGCTAAAAACAAAGACATAATATGCAGGTAACATTTATAGGGATTAAATGGGTAGAGGGCCCTGCCGAGAGTTGCACTGTTGTAGTCAGCTCTCATGAAGGTGATCTACAAACAGCTGGGCTCATAGGCTACATGCTAAGGAGATCAAGGGGATAACAAAGGAGAGGAGAGGAACTGAGTTTAGAAAATGTTAGTGTATATTTTTTGCATCCCTGAACGGTAGAGTCTTTAGGCAGCACTTGAAATTTTCAAAACTAGGGGACAGTCTTGTGGAGCGAGGCAGAGATAGGAGCCAGTCTAGCAGAGTCCTGTAGATGGGAATGTGAGGAGATAACAAGAGAGGAGGAAAGGAGCAGTTTGTGAGCAGACCGAAGGGGGTGGGAGGGAGAGTACAGATATCCAAAAATTAAATAAAAAGTTGCTGGAAAAGTTCTCATAGATTGTAAGTGTCCATATGCATGATGTATGTAGTGTTATTGCACTACATGTGCATTTCAAAATCTTGTTATACAGGGGTTATTACTGGGGCGCGATCCGATATACGGCGCAGGTTTCGGCGCAAGCGTGGAAACCTGCGTCGCCCGTAGTTTCAGCTCGCACATCGAGCTATCACATATACCGCGCCGACAGTTGCTAAAGTGCCGTAAGTCTGACAAAATAGCGATGTCCAGAAATAAGCGTAAGTACAAATTTCTGGAGTCACCAGTGACTTACGGCACTTTAGAAACTGTCACCTCATAAAAAAACTAACTAAAGTATAAAATCTACCGTTACTGTCTAACACGCTTCCCAAACATCATCACGACACGTATACCCCTCTATCCGCAATCCCCCCTCTCACTCGTAACAATAAATGTATTAACCCCTAAACCGCCGCTCCCGGACCCCGCCGCCAGCTACATTAAATGTATAACCCCCTAATCTGACCCCTCTACACCGCCGCCAGCTATATTAAATGTATAACCCCCTAATATGATTCCCCTACACCACCGCCAGCTATATTAAATGTATTACCCCTAATGTGAGCCCCCTACCCCGCCGCCACCTACATTAATTATATTACCCCCTAATGTGAGCCCCCTACACCGCCGCCACCTATCTTACATTTATTAACCCCTAATCTGATCCCCCTACACCGTCGCCACCTATCTTACATTTATTAACCCCTAATCTGATCCCCTACACTGCCGCCACCTATATTAAATGTATTACTCCCTAAAGTGAGCCCCCTACCCCGCCGCCACCTACATTAACTCCTAATCTGAGCCCTCTACCCTGCCACCACCTATATTAACTATATTAACCCCTAATCTAAGCCCACTACCCCGCCGCCACCTATATTAAATATATTAACCCCTAATCTGAGCCCCTACAACGCCGCCACCTATATTAAATTTATTAACCCCTAATCTAATCACCCTACACCGCCACCACCTATATTAAATATATTAACCACTAAACCTAAGCCTAACCCTAACACCCCCTAACTTAATTATTATTGAAATAAATCTAAATAATATTAATATTATTAACTAAATTATTCCTATTTAAAAATAAATACTTACCTATAAAATAAACCCTAAGATAGCTACAATATAATTAATAATTACATTGTAGCTATTTTAGGGTTTATATTTATTTTACAGGTAACTTTGTATTTATTTTAACTAGGTACAATAGCTATTAAATAGTTAATAACTATTTAATGGGGGGGCGGAGCCAACTGCAGTGCTGGCCGGACGTGTCTTGGTGTAGCTCCCGGGCCCAAGATCCTAATTCAGGGGTCTATTCATGTATCACAGCATCCCTTTATTACCTAAACTTATGTGGATGGACCCAGGAACTGTTATTTTGCTCCTATTTACTTCTTAAGGATCCGGTGAGACTGCACCGAGTCACTGTGGCTGGCCTATACTGAGGTGCTATGAGGGGGAGCCGCCATATTGAGAACGCTATTCTTTGGCCTTCTGACCATTTACCTAGCATGGCAATTGAAACTATACTTCCCGCAGTTTCCTCCCTAGCTCGCAACATGAGAATCTCGGCCTGCTTTTTAGAGGAGCTGCGGCTCTTACTTGAGCATCATCACGCTTCCTTGGCTGACAAGCTATATGCTGCACCTAGCAGAGATGGCGCTTACCAACTTCGGCAGCCCGACATCACTGAGCCCGTACTGCCTGAACGGGGTGGGGGTGGCGCTAAGGGGCCCCGGCGCTCACCCCCTGCCTGTAACACAGCTACGGTGGTTCGGGATGGTGGCGCAGCAAAAGAGCCAGGTCATCTTGGTTATCCGGAGCCTAGAAGGGAAGTAAATTCTGCTGCAGCTATGGACGTCCCCCCACATACTAGTGCAATCCCACCTGAAGCTCTTGCACCGGTCTTGGCGTTCGGCCATGGCAGCGGGTCCCTGAAGCTACACAGCGCAACTCTAGATACAGTTCTAGCATCTCCGCATGCTCTCCTTCATGCCTTGGGACAACACCCACCGACTCCATTACAGGATGGCGTAACACTCTGCATAATCCACTCCCTGCTGAGACATTGGGACCCTGGTGGTAAGCTACAAGTTGTGAGGGTTTACACATATGCTAGCAGGTGTCCATACCTGTGAACACATGCTTGAAGTGGAGTAGGCTAACTATCAACGAGCTCACGGGTCTTGGAGAGGTGTAAGAGACATAACACAAATAGCCCAGAATACAGAGGATCCTGCCATCACACTGGACTCTAAGTGCAGGGCACAGTTTTTGCTAATCATCTTTCCGTCTATGTCCCATAAGAAACACTTGTAGTGATAGGGAATAAAGAGACACTCTTTTTCAGTATGTCGAAAACTGGTTCTATCTGGGGACATACATTTTTATGCTTGTATCTTTCTTTTTTTATTAGGACCCTGGCTTTAATATGTGTTTCTTACAAATGGTACGGAATGTTAAAGATGTGAATTCAATCTGTCTAATGCTTTAATGTTTGCACTGCTGGCTCTCCCCATGGTAATTTACTTAAGAGATTTTAGGACATTCACTGCACTGTCTATGTGTTTAATTTTTAGGATTTCCCTTTACAGAGTTATAACTGTACTGCTTCACAATGTCTGTTTAAAGATAGCATTGAGTCTATATGTTAAGCTACATATGAACCCCCATTATAGTCAATACACAGCTGTATCTTGGTTTACAGTAGCAGCCTGTATCGATACTCATTTATTTTATATTAGTGATGTAATAGATGTTTACTACCGTTTGCAAAATCTAGTCATCTTGGGAGCACACTGTACAGTCCACTTAAGAATATAGATTTTTGACCTAGTTATAGCTCTACTGATATGGGGATCATACATGTCGTTATACTTTAGCCTGTTTTAGTATGTAGCCTACACGATACTAAGACACTGTTGTGGCCTAGCCATTTAATTATTTACCATATTAAGTTTTTGTGTTATGTTGTGTTGTATTTACTCTATCTTTTATCACTTGCAAGGAAGCCTTGTTGAGCTTATGTACCGTTTTATTTGCACCTACCTGGATGCTAATAGAATCTAGATTCAATGTTATTTTTATATGTCTATCCTAGTAGCTATATTATATTTGGACATAGACATAAATATTCCTTTTCTTTGCACTTATAGGGATGTTCTCCCATATCTAGCTTGTTGGTATTTAATGCGCTTCAATTCAAGTCCCATAAAACTATCCACTATCTACTTAGGTCAGCAGGACTGATCACTCATACTAGTCAGCTGAGTATGTACCCATTATACACACCCTGTCTTCTTTAAATATTGATCTTCGCAGTGTGTATGTCACTAGACCTAATGTTTCATTCCACTCCTGTATTAAACCTCTTGGCTAGCACCAATGATATTAATATATGGGGTTGGGCTGCCAGCGGCAGAGGCAGCAAAACCCTCTTTTCCACCGTCTTAGCTCAATATAACTACTGAATTAATAGATGCCAATTTCTAAAACGTGCTCGCTGTCTATTTATTTACTATACTCTAACTCCCACCTCCCCCCCCACCCCACCCCCACGGCATAATAAGCCTCCCAATCTAGGAGAATTCACTACGCAGTTTTTCTTTCCCATACCGCACCATAAATTTCATACCATAACTCACTTCAATCTTATAGATCCATTCACTTTTCCCACTTTCCTCCCCTATAGTAAGCATAGAAGGTGTCTTGATATTAGGTGAGGAAACTCATTTTGTTTAGAATATGTAAAAAACATAAAACAGAGGTTCTCCAACAAGGGCCCACGAGTGGTCCTGGCGCATTAATGCCTACCTGCTTTCTACTATGTTACCGCTCCTTTGAGGTCTATAAATGACCGCCTATATCCTATAGTAAGCATTTCGTTTGAGTAGAGTTTATTGCTTATATTCAATGAGTAATGTGTCACTTAACTGTTGTGAATACTCAAATGACCTTGTTTTGACAGCTTACTCTGTAATCATATGCTCTTCTTTTTCTTATGTGTTGATAAGAAATGACTGTTTGTTTTGAACAAGAACCTCAATAAAAATAAAAAAATAAAAAATAATTATTTAATAGCTACCTAGTTAAAATAATTACCAAATTACCTGTAAAATAAATCATAACCTAAGTTTCCATTACACCTAACACTACCCTATCAATAAATTAATTAATTAAATAAACTACAATTATCTCAACTAAAATACAATTAAATACACTAATCTATATTACAAAAACAAACAAAGACTAAATTACAAAAAATAAAAAAAGATTACAAGAATTTTAAGCTAATTACACCTCATCTAAGCCCCCTAATAAAATAAAAAGCCCCCCAAAATAATAAAATTTCCCTAGCCTATACTAAATTAAAAAAGTAATCAGCTCTATTACCAGCCCTTAAAAGGGCCTTTTGCGGGGCATTGCCCCAAAGTAATCAGCTCTTTTACCTGTAAAAAAAAGAACAAGCCCCCCCATTACAACCCACCACCCACACACCCCTACTTTAAAACCCACCCGATCCCCCCTTAAAAAACCTAAGTCTAACCCCCAAGTGGTCCTTACCTGTCCTGAAGACTGGCAGAGAAGGTCCTGAAGTCTTCTTCCAAGCGGCGACCGCTTCTTCTTCCAGGAACCAGCCGGCGCGGAGCGGAGGAGTTGAAGACCGATGACCGCGGAGCTGAAGACCGTCCACTCTGGAACTGAAGACCGGCGATGCTGGAACTGAAGAACGGCTACGCTGGAACTGAAGACCGGAGCCATGGTGTGTGGAGGATCCTCTTCATACGATCTCCGCCGTACACTGAATAGGAATTCAAGGTACGCGATTAAAAATGGCGTCCCTTGAATTCCTATTGGCTGATTTGAGCCTTCAAATTCAAATCAACCAATCAGATGAGAGCTACTTTAATTCTATTGGCTGATTTGAATAGCCAATAGAATTACAGTATCTCTTATTCTATTGTTTTACAAGTCAAATAATTTAAATTATAACAAGTTAAAATTGCAACATTTGCCCATAGGTGTTTATACGCCACAGACTAATCAAAATGTCAGGACTACAAACTGATCAGTCTACGAGTATGTAGTAAAGCCTTAGCCCACTAACTGCCTATTGGGGTCGGTCACCTTTAGTATCCAAGGGGTTAAAAAAAATTCAAAATATTGATTATGATAACTGAAGACACTGTGACATTGAGTATATTAGATTTGTGAGCTGCAGATTGTAGAGGTCTCACTGATAAAATAATGAAAAATAATCGAGTAACTTAAAGGTATTTAAAACTCAAACTTTTTCTCTTGTGATTCAGACAGCATGTTTTTTAAAAGAGTTCCAATTTAATTTCACCTCATTTGTTTTGATCTCTCAATATCCTATGTTGGAAAGCATACCTAGGTAGCTAGCTGATTGGCAGCTGCACATATATTCCTCATGTTATTTGCTCACCTAATGCATTCAAATACCAGTAGTGCATTGTTGCATATTCAACAAAGGATGCCAAGAGAATGAAGCAAATTTGATAATAAAAGTAAATTGAAATGTTTTCTAAAATTGTATTCTCTATCTGAATCATGAAATATAAAATGTCCCTTTAAAGAATCATGAGACATACATGTTAATATTGTAACATAAAGGACTAGATTACAAGTGGCTGGTTATTGTTAACGCAAGCTCGAGGTAGCAATTAGAACTCAGAAAATTAACCAGAGATCAGATCTCTGGTTCATTTTCTAAATGTGCCCCAAGTGGCCCCAAATTTAAGAGTCCTTTAATTTTTTAGTTTTTTAAAAATGTACAAATCAGTTTTAGCGGTTAAAAGTGGCAGATGTAGGGTGTTAGAAAAAAATGGCATTGAAAAGTGCCTTTACATTGCAGTCTATGGAAACTGTGTGTTCCCAGTAAAATATATATATATATATATATATATATATATATATATATATATATATATACAGTATATATATATATATATATATATATATATATATATATATATATATATATATACTTATCTACGTATATATGTGTGTTTATAACATATTAACAAATAAATATATATGTATATAATAATTTAATATCTGCTGCCCATCGCTGCGTGACTTACCATCTTCGCTGAGCTAGGTTATGTGCTGTGTCTATAGGCATCAGAACGAGGATCCCATTGGAAGTCATGGATGACCGCTCTCGTGAGCTCAATGCTTCCATGCAATGCAAATGCGAAGTCGCATTCACATTGCGGCTAACTTGTAATACAAGAGCACATTTGCGTGCACTGGTATTACTAAGTGGAGCGCAAATATCGCTTTCACGAAAGCCATATTTTGCGCCCCACTTGTAATCTAAGCCACAATGATTCCGCAAGCATCACACTAAAACACAGTGATCACTCACGATAAACGTATTTATAACTGTCACTAATTGGCCTCCTGTTACAACATAGCTGCACCCACTATTTTATGGTGACTACAACTTTACAATTATTTCTTTAACTAATATATTATTATTCTCAGACTAATATTTGACCTGAAAACATCATTAATTCTAGCATTTGTTTTTAATTTACAACATAAAAACTTGTATCAATAGAAGTTGTTAGCATATTAACCTATTTGCCTTGCAACATTCTCCAAGACATCCAAAGAGTTTAATGATAACCATGTGAGAACTAAACAGGGAGATATGCAGAAGTGCATACACAAAATTACCAGATCTCACTGTATCTTAAGTAAATTATTTGAACAAAGTGACAAATTTAAAGGCAAATTGTATGGAACATCGCTTAGAAGGGAGGGTGGAAGAGCTGTGTCTGAATACAATGCACATAGTCAAACCCGCAGAGAAGCAGATTTCATTACAGATTAGGAACAGGGACAGATGCATAAAGGTTTCAGGTATAGGCAAACAGCATAACAAACAGTGTTGTGCCAAGCTTATGCAGCAAATTAAAATATCAAACCTTCCAACTGATTTGAACAATTTTCTTTTTCTTTATTGCTATTCTATCATGTGTCTGTCCCCTTTTGGCTGACAGATAATATAGTGTGTGCAACTTTCTTAATTTACACAGCCTTTAAATCTAATCTCACAAGCCAGCCTAAAGGGTTTCCTAAAGCCATTCAAATGCCAATATAATTGAAATTGTCTACAGAAGACAGCCAAGCAGTAATGAATATTTCACTGCCTTGATTGTATGTCAGGGATACATATAGAAATGCAAACAGAATTAACCACACTGTCAAACATTCGCTAGTAGACTATGGACTAACCTTTGGCTTATGATTCAATATAGAACGCATCTTCACTGTTTAATTCAAATGAGCCCACGCCCCCCAAGCTGTCGTAATATTATAGCCCAACAATGCTACTGATGGTTTTGAATGGGTCTCCAGAGACAAATAAATGCCTGAGTTTTGTTCCATCTAAACACTTCCTTGTAGAAAAAGGAAACTAACTGGCATTTAATAAAAGTAAAGAATAAATTGAAATACACTTCTGATTGATTGATGACTTTCACAGTTCTTATCTGGAAAACTTAAGTATTGTTTCAAACACAGTACAACACAGATCAACTGGAGAAGTGATTTACTAAATAGATTTAAATTGGTCACTAGAGACAGACTATAAACCAGAGGTATTATTTGTAAGCTCTCTTTTAGTGCTAAAAACCTAATTACAAGCCTATCACATTTTTATCTTTTTTTTTTTAACAAAAGTTCATCCTTCTCTGAACAGGGCATTTTTTATTTATTATTAGCTTCATTGCATATTTAAACAGCCCTGCTTTAATCCATAGCTGGTGGAAGGTTTATTAACCCTTAGCTGCCAGACAGAGAGCTATTTAGCAATGCATTCTCTTTCTAAAGCAGCAAAATGATTAATACAAATGGGCAAATAATATTTACCCAAAAGAGAGCATTAAACATATTTTGCATAATGTTTAAATAATTTATTAGGCATTAAAATGTTTCTAGCTTACTTATCTTAGTCTAGATATTGGCATTCAGGAGTGGAACTCCCATTGGTGCTGTAGGAGCAGTTGCCCCAGGGCACAAGTGCTGGGTAAGGGGGGGCAGGGAGCCAGTCTATACATAGGCATGTATAGAATGTGTACAATGCAAGAGAGACTTGAATTAGTGCAGGTTGCAGGTCCGTCCATCTATCCTCCAAATCATTATACAGAGCAGTGTGTACATCATTGCTGTTACTACTAAGTTAACTTTAAGGGGTCCAAAACAAAATTTTACATCAGGGTCATTTATTGAATAGGTCCACTACTATAGGCATCTATAACTCTTTATATAATTTGAAATACATTTTTAAAGGATGACATTTATATATATATATATATATATATATATATATATATATATATATATATATATATATATAAATATATATATATATATATATATATATATATATATATAGTGTGCATATCAGCAAATGAGCACTGAATTGCAGAAGATTTGTGTATGAAAACTTAATGTGTAGTCCAGGGGCATACCCCTTAAAAGACCCCAGCTTTTCTCTGTTGCTCTTAGGGGCACATTCAATATAGTTTGCATACAAAGAGAGAAGCGCTCTACCAGGAACGAACAACAGCTCAGTGGCTTGTTCTATGGCGATTTACCACCCGGAAGCAGCCTCTTTTAGACCAGTGTGCTTTTCACAGAAGAAAACTTTCCTGAAGTATATCAGTCTGATCCTGCCAAGTAAGGTCAGTCCAGCCCCGAAATACCAGGCAATTCTCCTCTGAACAAGAAACATGACAACCCCAGACGATCGTTGCGGCCTAAAAGAGGCTGCTTCCGGGTGGTAAATCGCCATAGAACAAGCCACTGAGCTGTTCGTTCCTGGTAGAGCGCTTCTCTCTTTGTATGCACATTCAATATAGCAAGCTTTTTATGAATGCAATTCTAATATATTTAGCACTTAAAAATGTGCTGTATCTAATGACAATGATGTAGAATCACAAAATAAACAAAGAAATAAAATGAAAAAAATAAATAAAAACTACATTGTGTAAAGAAGTGTATACAAATTGAACAGCTGGATTTCTGTCACTTACTTTTGCATTTGCAGATTTGATCCAAAGCAGACAAAACAAAAAGGTTTTATATTCATGAAAACTTATTTTATCTAAACAAAAAGGACAGTGAGATGCTACAGTAAATATACAACTGGTTAAAAACATTGGAAATAAAACCATAAATATGGTAAACAAAATCTGTACAACGGGGGGGGTGATTCATTAAGAGCTTTAATAGTGCAAAATGCTATTTAGACATAAACATTTCTTATTCACAAAGATATTTTAGAAGTAAATCACATCTGATGTAACTTGTTCCTTATGGCCATAAAGTGTGATAAGTTGTAGAGGGTAAAAAGTACTATATAAATTAATATAAAAAGCCTCAATTTAAAATGTTCTATTTTATAAAATATAATTAAAAACACAAAATATCAAGATGAAGAATGTGATGAATGGAAAACTCATGAGAAAATATTTTTGCAATGTAGTCTTTCTAAATACCAAGATAATATGATAATCCAAATGCATCATATGTCATATACATGTGCACTGAGAACAAAAAAAAGGAATCGTTCATCACGAATAACAAACTTTTGTTTCGTCAGATATACGGTCATGGGGACAATAATGGATTTTTTTAAGAAAAAATAGGTTCATGAATTATTTCCTATGGGGAACATCATCAGGTCAGCCGAAGAGCAACTGAATAGCAGTTTAAAGTTAAAGGGACACTCAAATCAAAATTAAACTTTCTTGATTCAGATAGTGCAGCAATTTTAAGCAACTTTCCAATTTACTTCCAGTAACAAAATGTGCACAGTCTTTTTATATTTACACTTTTTGGGTCACCAGCTCCTACTGAGCATGTGCAAGAATTCACAGCATATACGTATATGTATTTGTGATTGGCTGATGGATGTCACATTATACAGGGGGAGTGGAAATAGATATAACTTTGAAATTTATCAGAAAAAAAACTACTACTAATTTGAAGTTCAGACTAAGTGCTATTGCATTGTCTTTTTAATGTACATTTGTTCATTATGCAAATATACCGTATTTACTGGTCCTTTAAATAAAGTTAAAGTAGTAGCTAGTGCTCCTTTCCCGCCTGCACAAAAGCCTTTCCCATCTTTGGAATAACAGTTTTAACTGCATGAACAAATAAACTAATTTTTTTTTTGAATGCATTGATTTATTGTTTACAAACAAATTTAACGAATATGAAAACTTTGTTTAATTTTTTTATGTTCATAAGAAACTGAATGCAAAATTTTAATGTATAATACCGCTAATGGGTATGATAAACCGCCATGCATTCAATGATTCTCTGTCAAATAACAGAACATTATTATTATTATTAATAATTCTCTCTATTTCGCTTGGGCAGTCCTGGTTACTGGCTTTGTGTCCCACAGTATAATTACCTGGGAGTCTGCCGTACACTGTAAAGTTCTGCCTTGAGGTGTGGTTGTGGCATGGATGTGTGTGACAGTGACAATCAGACATGAAATCCTTTTTTGTATTTTGCATATATTTGCACACTGTGGCACCTGTGTCTCTTGCACTCTGATAAAACAGCTCAGATGGAATAAAATATGTCAGACAATACTCGTGTGCTGTCACTTTCCTTACAGCAATAAGCACAGAAGACTAAATTACATGTGGACTTTGTGTTTTTTCTTAAAAACAAAACAAAAAAAATGGCTATGCAGATTTTCTTTTCCATTTTATGGACATTCAAGCCTATCTTAATAGAGATTTCAGTGAGATTTGGACAAGCGAGAATCAACGTGATGATTTCACTCCATGCTGGGGAACTTTAGAAAATGTGGCAGATACACTTTGTGCACAGCAAATATAGATGCTAACTACTGGACTGCTAGTATTACATTTTAATTTCTCTTAAAGGGACAGTCTACTTGAAAAGGTGTATTGCTTAAAAAGATAGCTAATCCCTTTATTACCAATTTGCCAGTTTTGCATAACCAACGGTTATATTAATATACGTTTTACCTCTGTGATTACCTGTAAGCCTCTGCAGATTGTCCCCTTATCTCAGTGCTTTCTACATACTTGCATTTCAGCCAATTAACGCTGACTCATGCATAACTCCATGGGAGTTATCACAGTGTTATTAATTCGACACACATGAGCTAGCACTGGCTAGCTGTGAAAAGCTAATACAATTCACATAGATAAGAGGCAGCCTTCAAGGGCTTAGAAATTAGCATATGAGCCTACCTGGGTTTAGCCTTTAACAAAGAATACCAATAGAACAAAGCAAATTTGATAATAAAAATGAATTAGAATGTTATGTATAATTGTATGCCCTATCTGAATCATGAAAGTTTAATTTTGACTTTACTGTCCCTTTAAGTCATAGGTACGTTATACATAAGAAAAATATCAAAATAAGTTTTCAGTTCTGGTAATTTAAAGGGACATTAAACTGCTGAGGACAACTACAGTATCTTGATTACTACTCACCATGGTATTATTTATGTTTCTTTCTTAACCTGGAGCTCTCTTCAGAGACTTTCTCTTGTTTTAACTCTTTACAAGTGCTGGTTAGTGGTAAATAGTGACCATGCAACCATAGTTGTACCCAACAGCTAAATGACCCTTTAACTTTAGTTACTTAATATCAATAATCATTTTTTTAATGGTTTTAAAAAGTTGTTAATAAACTTAGTCCAGCAAGCAACCATTTTGTTTTAAATATTATTAAGACATATCGGTGCCTCTTTTATTTAATGCCATTCAGTGAGACACATATTACAGGGACAGTCTACTCCAAAATGTTCATTGTTTAAAAAGATACATAATCCCTTTATTACCCATTCCCCAGTTTTGCATAGTGAACATGGTTATATTAAAGGGACACTCAATCAAAATTAAACTTTCCTTATTCAGATAGAGCATGCCATTTTAAACAACTTTCCAATTTACTTCCATTAACAAAATGTGCACAGTCTTTTTATATTTAAACTTTTTGAGTCACCAGCTCCTACTGAGCATGTGCAAGAATAAGTGTGTATGCATTTGTGAATGGCTGATGGCTGTCACATGGTACGTGTATGCATTTGTGATTGGCTGATGGCTGTCACATGGTACAGGGGGAGTGGAAAAAGACATGACTTTTAAAATTGTCAGAAAAAAAATCTACTACTCATTTGAAGTTCAGACTAATGCTATTGCATTGTCTTGTTATCTTGCATTTGTTGATTATGCATATCTACTGTGTTGACTGGTCCTTTAATACACTTTTTACCTCTGTGATTATCTTAAATCTGAGACTTGGCAGACTGTCCCCTTATTTCAGTTCTTTTGACAGACTTGCATTTTAGCCAATCAGTAAATAACTTCATGAGAGTGAGCACAATGGTATGTATGTGAAACACATGAACTAGCACTGTCTAGCTGTTAAAAACTGTCAAAATGCAAAAAGATAAGAGGCGCCTTCAAGGGCTTAGAAATTAGCATATGGGCCTACCTAGGTTTAGCTTTAAACAAAGAGGTAACAAAGCAAATCTGATTATAAAAGTAAATTGGAACATTGTTTAAAATGACATCCCATCTGAATCATGAAAGTTTAATTTTGACTAGACTGTGCCTTTAAGTGTGTTTGGAATCCCTAATTATTTTCTGTGTTATTTGTTGTTATGGCTGTCCATAGTAGAAGGCAGCAGGCAAGTTACCTTCAGGCACAGTGCTTACTAATAATACAGTGGGAAAAAGAATATAAGCACTAATTGGAAGTGAGAATTAGAGAAACATTTATTAAGATTGCAGGTCAGACAGGTTCTCAAGTAGAGAACCTGTCTAATTGCAATAACCTCTTGGGATACAGCATTGTATAGCAACTTATTAAAGGGACACTGAACCCATATTTTGTCTTTCATGATTCAGATAGAGCGGCAATTTTAAGCAACTTTCTAATTTACTCCTTTTATCAATTTTTCTTCGTTCTCTTGGTACCTTTATTTGAAAAAGCAAGAATGTAAGCTTACAAGTCGGCCCATCTTTGGTTCAGCAAGCACTACCCAGGGTCCTGAACCAAAATTGGGCTGGCTTGTAAGCTTACATTCTTGCTTTTCAAATAAAGATACCAAGAGAATGAAGAAAAATTGATAATAGGAGAAAATTAGAAAGATGCTTAAAATTGCACGTTCTATCTGAATCATGAAGGAAAAAAATTGGGTTCACTATCCCTTTAATATTGTAAACAAGCATGTGCAATGCCCCCCCCCCCCCACCACCACCACCACCAACTTCGCTCACACAACAATTGCATGAGAGCATGACATGTCAATCACCTTGAACAAGCAAGTGTCAGGCTGATTTATCTCACGACCTCTGAGGTGACTGAGAGGGTTATGAGTGCATGAGTGCAAAAAAACAAAGTTCTAATGTGTTTATTATTTTATTATTGCATCATTGTCTGCTTTTAACTATGTGTTTGAAACCCTGTACTGGGATTAAATACAGTTCAATTTTGCCCCAGAGTAGCATTGCACTACTGGGAGGCGGAGCTAACTGAACACATATTGTGAACTAATGACAAGAGGGGTGTGTTTGCAACCACCAATCACATTGCTGTTCCTGAGCACACCTATGTATGCTTTTAAACAAAAGATACCAACAAAAATAGAACAAAACTTTGATAATAGAAGTAAACTGAAAATTCTCTTAAAACTGCATACTCTATCTGAACTATGTAAGATTATTTTTTACCTTCATGTCCCTTTAGTTTTAGACACAATTAATGTCCAAACAAAAAAGTTTAGATAAAATATGTTTCTAAAAACTCATATCAAATGATCCCTCAAAAACCCATTTTTTCATGTACAAACTACTTTTATTTTAAGGGTGTTATTACAATGAATCATTTGCTGATTTATTTATGTAATTTATATTTGATCAGTGCACATTTTTGGCAATTCTGTAACTATATTGGCTAATGTCATTATTCTGAAATCCACAAATGTATATTTCCTCTTGAGTTCACTGTCCCCTTTTATAAGTCTATTTATATAAAGAATACATTACTACTTTAACCATTTATAAAAGTGTTAGATTTGCTACTTGTTTTATATTTTTATTTTTTTATTTTCAAAGAAAACTATTTTAAGTTAATGTTATCGATCCCAGTTTCAGACTTAATTCATAACCATAACATACTGCTCTTATCGGCTTGTGTTTCTTGACATTTTATTTCAATCAAATGACACCCAGAACATTCTTAAAATATATTGCTAAACTTGCCGTTTCCTGTTTAAAAAAAAAACCTAGATGACAAGACAGAGGAAAATAGACATATAATACTTCCACAGAAAACTGTCAAAGGAAAAAAAAGTACACTGTAAGGCTGAAATTCACTAATTATTTGACAGTTTTGGCTTCTGTCCAAAAATACTCCAGTACTTGAGTTCAGTTGTATGTTTTATATTACATAAAGGACAAAACTGTTTACACTATATTAAACAATAATATATGTTACAGAATGGTGCAAAATTATAAAATACACATTTATATAGGCATGTCAATTTTTCATTAAAACTCTAGATAACAATTGCTTATAAGCCACAATCGTTGCTTGAAGGAACAAGAAAACTGCCAGTGAGACAATTAGATGCAACCAGCTGTGTTCAACTCGGAAGTTGCAAGCTGTAACATATTTATACACCCAGACAAGGTAAAACTCTCTTAATGGAAGACGCTATAAATTGTGGGCTAGATTACAAGTAGAGTGCAAAAATGTTAGCGCTTTTGAGCACTAACACCTCTCATGGTAAATCAGTAGTGCTCACTAACACCTCTCATGGTAAATCAGTAGTGCTCACTAACACCTCTCATGGTAAATAAATAGTGCTCACTAACACCTCTCATGGTAAATCAGTAGTGCTCACTAACACCTCTCATGGTAAATAAATAGTGCTCTTACATTTGCGCTGGTATTAGAAGTTGAAAGCAAAAAGTTATTGCTTGATCGGAAAACTCAGGTGTGCTAACATCTGGAGATCGGATAGCGTGACCTTGCTAACTCTCTCCATAGACTTCTATGGGGCACCTAAAAAAGCCTCTTTTTAGTTTCGCTTAAAGCACAAACCAGAAGGTTCTATGGAGAACTGTGCTAAAGTCAAAGCTGTGTTAAAAATACTTGAAATAGTTATGTCCTTCACGTAGAAGAAAATATTATTTTTAAATATATATATATACACACACACACACAAATGAAAATTGTCAGTTTTCAGTTATTTCCTTGTTTTAGGGGGTTACCTTTTGCGCGCTAACAGAAGGCTTAGGCCACTCGGCTGCTCAGCTCGGCTAACTAAAGTGAAGTTCATGGATGCTGAGCATGTTAAGCCTGCTGTTAGCGTGACTTTAACTCTGGTAAAAAGGATCGGGTTAGCGCGTTCTCCAGTGCTTTAAACATTTACATTTGTTTTAATGAAAACAAATGTAAATATTTAACTAAAATTCAGTATTCCTTTAGTTTCAATTTAAACCAATACCGAATAGTGCAGCCAACAAATATTTGGGGAAACAAATTTCCCAGAATATTCGTTATAAAAATTTCCGAAAAACTGAATAAATACATCCTGTTGCATCATTTGTACAAAAGAAAAAGCGTTTATATAAATGCCCGGTTAAAGTGATTTTAATCCTTTCAGGTAGAGCGCTAAATATCGCTTTCTTGAAAGCGATATTTGCCCTCCATTGAGTAATACCAGCGCCCTTCCAGAGACGGCACAGAACCTAAGCGCAGCAAAGGAGTGAAGTAGTGCAGCAATGGCAGCAATATTAAATATATATGTGTTAATATGTGTATATATAGATATTAGCACATAAATATATAAGCATATACATATATATTTACTGGGAACACACAGTTCCCATAGACCGCAATGTAACACCAACACCCAACACCCGACAATTTTACCCCCAAAAAACTGCAGCTATTTTATTAAAAAATAAAAATGTAGCATATTTTACTGTCAACTTGCAGTACGAGAGTAGAAATGGAAGGGCTATAGATTGCATTCTAGAGATTTTAGCGCACCATAGTGCTACAATTTTTACACTCCACTTGTAATCTAGGCCAGTATCAGCTATGTGCTTTCTAGTAATGCTTGTATTGATAAGATTGATATCAAAATATGGTTTATTCAGGTCAGGAACATACATTTTATAAAAACAAAAGTTAATACATTTTTAAAAGTTTATTTTTTTATTTAATGAAACAAAAAAAATGTTGACTTCAATGTCCTTTTAAAATAAAATATAAGATTCTAGAAAATTAGATAAATGTGGGAACTTCAGAAAGAGAGATTTTATAGCACATATTTTTAGCTACCTTAAAACTGCAATTATATCTTTAAAATTTAGTACAGTTGGTCTTTAACATACAGTATAATCTTTTTACCTTAGGTAATCCGACTGAGAGCTAATGGTTTAAGGCTCCAAGCCGGGTCTTCATATTATTCTTTTACTTTATTTACAGAGTCCCTTAAAACAGCCTTTTAAGCTTAAAAGCTACTTTGGTCCAGGCCTCGCCTAGGCCGGAGCCTGAATCTTTTTTTGTTGTGCCATAAAGTATAATTTTCTGACTCCCTCTGCTTATTACTCTAAAACCTACTCTGTCTGCACTTAATTAAAGAAAATAAGCCACATTCACAATGGCAACTCAAAAATGAGTGTGACTAGTCTTGGTATTTAGGGGCTAATTGTTTTGGAGTGATAGTTTTGTTTACATTTGAAATCTAAACCCCTGGTACATACTAACACATCATAGTCTCAAATACACTTTGATTGTGGGGTCTATGGCTTTTAGGTTTCTGCCACACCGAGATTTTAAACAAGTTAATTAAAAAGCCTTCTGATTTACATGCCAACGTCTAACAGTGTTTGATATCAACAAGAACACAGTTGATGCTTTCCCTAAATCTCATTGTGTAAGAATCCAGTTCAAAGAAAAAGCCCTCGGGCTATACACATTACCTGGAATGTGTAGGGAAAATGAAAAAGGTCATATGTCACAGCTCAGAAACTGAAGGTACATGCGTTAGCTAGCAGGTGTCATTACTGCAACTCCAATAAAATTGAGAAATAAATATGAACAACACATACTATATTTATGCAAGATAATGAAATTGAAGCACTTCAGCTGCCTCTGAAAACGTGTAGATACTTGTAATGTTATAGATTTTGATGCAATTCTTTATACATGATTCATCTCAAATACATACAATAGAAAGAAAAAAAGAAAACTTTGCTCACTGTATTACTCAGTTCAAAAGTAGCAGCAACATTTCCCAAGCAGCAAATGTATCTACTTCCTTGATATGTCGAAAGGGAAAACTATTCTGGATAAAAAAAAGGTCTCCTAAAAGGGCACTTAAGTCAAAATTAAACGTTTATGATTCAGATAGAGCAAAAAAGTATAGAGATCTTTTATATACTCACTTTATGAGCTCCCACTAAGCATGTGCAATAGTTCACATTGTATATGTATATGAGTCTGTGATTGGTTGATTGTTGTTACATGATACAGGGGTCCTGTAATTTGAAAGAGATTTTGAAATTCAAAATTCAGAGTGTTGTTGTATTATCTTTTTATTATGTACTTTTGGATTAAGAAATCCTACTGTTTTTATTGGCCCTTTAAACAATTTGAGTGGGTGGCTGATTAACTTGTTAACCATTTGAATGCAAGAGTATGAGTTGTATCCATCCCGACATATATATGGGGTTAACCCCACTATTTTAGGGTTAATATCATTTTAGGGTTAAGTTGATCATTTCTCCATTGACATTTGAATGTCACCAATGATTTGTTGTGCTTGTTCATAGCGCTGGCAACTTTTTTTTATTACCCAGTGAAATAAATGTTATTATATTGCAAAACTTTCAACTAGATTATGAGTTTTGCGTTAAACAGCGTGCGAAACTAAAGCCAAAAAAGTTGCATTATTTAACTCTCCATAGCACTGCCATTACGAGTTACTAAAAAGCCTCCTTGTGTGTGCGATATGGTGGCGTTAAGCTCCATACCGCACAAAATCCAAGGGCTGATTTGACGTGCTCGTGCACGCTTTCCCTGATAGACATCAATGGGGAGAGAGTGTTAGAAAAAAAACTAACACCTGAAGTGCGGATGAATATAGAAGACGCCCCCGGGATAGATGAAGATATCTCTGTCTGGATGAAGACTTCTCGCCGACTGGATGAAGACTTCTCGCTGCCTGGATGGAGATAGATGTCCGGACTTCAGGAACCATGAGTAGATATTCTGGGGATAGTGTTAGTTTTTTTTTTTCTTCATTTTTTGGGTGGTTTTTTTTTTAGATTAGGGCTTTGGGCTTTTGTAAAAGAGCTGAATGACCTTTTAAGGGCAGTGAAAAAGAGCTGAATGCCCTTTTAAGGGCAATGCCCATACAAATGCCCCTTTAGGGGCAATGGGTAGCTTAGGTTTTTTTATAGTTAGGTTTTTAATTTTGGGGGGTTGGTTGGGTGGTGGGATTTATTGTTGGGGAACTTTGTATTTTTTTTACATGTAAAAGAGCTGTTAAACTTAGGGCAATGCCCTACAAAAGGCCCTTTTAAGGGCTATTGGTAGTTTATTGTAGGCTAAGGGGTGTTTTTATTTTGGGGGGCTTTTTTATTTTTATAGTGCTATTAGATAAGGTGTAATTGTTTTTTGATAATTTTGTTTATTATTTTTTGTAACCTTTTTTTAATTTTTTTTTAAATTATTTGTAATTTAATGTTTATTATTTTTTGCAATTTTAGATTTTTTTATTTTTTGTAGCGTTAGGTTTTTTTAAATTTGTAATTTAGATTTTTTTATTGGTAGTAATTTTTTATTTTATTAGAATAGTAATGGATTAATAGTTTAATTTAGTGTTTTGCAATGTGGGGGATTGGTGGTTTAGCGGTTAATAGGTTCATTTAGTAGTTTTGTAATCCGGAGGTTTAGGGGTTAATAGGTTTATTATAGTGTCAGCTATGTCGGG
Organism: Bombina bombina; assembly: GCF_027579735.1. Taxonomy (NCBI): domain Eukaryota; kingdom Metazoa; phylum Chordata; class Amphibia; order Anura; family Bombinatoridae; genus Bombina; species Bombina bombina. Next base: position 62,960,212 of record NC_069504.1, on the reverse strand, counting down.
GAGCGGGGGATTAGGTGTTAATAGCTTTATTATAGTGTCAGCAATGTCTGGGAGCGGAAGATTAGGGGTTAACAGCTTTATTATAGTGTCAGCGATGTTGGGGAGCGGCGGATTAGGGGTTAATAGCTTTATTATAGTGTTTGCAATGCGGGAGGGTGGCGGTTTAGGGGTTAATAGGTAGTTTATGGGTGTTAGTGTACTTTGTAACACTTTAGTTATGAGTTTTGTGAAACATTTTTGTTACACAAAATCCATAACTACTACTCTCAGATGGCGGTATTGATTGTGTCGGTATAGGGTGTAACGCAACCATTTTGCCTCAATGCACAACCTGTAATACCGGCACTATGAAAATCCCACACAAAAACGTCATTGTTTTGAGTGCGGAATGGACGTTGCGTTACAGGCTATAATGCTTGCGGTATAGCTATATCGACACGACTCGTAATATGGGTTCCTGGCCATTACGCTGGAATTTCTATTTTTTCAGCGTTAAAAGCCATACCGCAACACTTGTAATCTATCCATTTATTAGTACTGTCTTGTTTATTGTTTTCCTATTTCTTTTATTGTTAACCATCATTTTCTTCAAACATCTACAGTTGGAAACATACATTTTTATAAGAATCAAAGTGTAAAGTTAAAGGGATATGAAATATTCCTTTATTAAAAATAAAAATGCTAAATCAAAGAAAACAATAGATTGTATTAAAAAAATCAGCAAATTGTTTTCTTACAGAATGAGCACTTAGAAATGATCAGTGTAGCCACTTCCCTCGGTGAGATGATGGAGCTGACCTCAAGTTGCATTTTGTCATCTGCTGAGCATGGGCAAAACTGACTTCAGTGAATAATAGCACAGCTCATGTTACTCTAGAAGATTCATGACATCAAGATAAATAAGCTTCCTGTAGAGACGGCATCCTCCTTGTAGGACTGTGACAGGAAGTAATAGACACTGCACAAATAAAGCTTAACAAGAAATAAAAGGAAAAATCTTTTTAAAATGATAAATAGCACATATTGCAATGATTTCTATTAAGTATAACCCACTAATTAGTGTTTTTAATTACAACAATAAAATAAACTGTTTTATAGCCCGTTAATAAAAGGTGCATTCTGACATACTACTACTAAAATACTTTTTATGTTGATCCATTATATACAGTATGTCCTTAGCTTTTGTGTATAGGTGTGAGGTTTAAAGGGTCACTTTATCACTGGTGATGTGGTAAAGCTACGTATTTAAGCCCTGCGAAAGAGTTAAACGCACAGTTAAATCACTGTTAAGGACCCACATAGCACTGCTGGTCCTGAGCAGAAACTGTCGCTGATCCAATCAGCAGCGCTAGTCACACGTACCAGCTGTATAACTAGAGCTGAGATTAAATTAGCAGCAGTTTCCATTCATGATCCGCAATGCTCCATTCATCTTCCGGGGTACTTTAACTGTACCTTTTACACGTTTACCATATCGCTAGTGTTAAAATAGTGTGTTCTAATGTATTTCATTCTAGCACTATAAATGGCCTTTAAATCACTTGTTTCTCGATGGAAGTTCATTTATTTATTTTAGTTTTCTGCACAATTAATAACACAGTAAATATATGTAAAAAAAAATCACTATTTATTTGCAGTTTTCAACATTTTCCCATTGTATTTTAGCTGAGAAATATTTATCTATGGTCTTTGAATTCCACATTCTACAAAGATCATCTTGATTAAAAATCAATTTTTCAAAAACAGATTGATTGTCTTACCTATGTTTAGACACAATAAAATGATTGGGGTAAAATTATGTTTCAAAGTCTATAAAATTGTGACATTAAATATTCACCAGTTATCAAAAATGTAAAAGATCAAATGAATAAATCTAGGCTGGAACTAATATGCACACAAAAATGCTTGCCCAAGATGACAAAGATAAAGAATATTAGCGCACAGTGCTGCCCTTGGGCTACACCATAGTGAGTCCTGCTGCAAACAATACAGAGTTCTAGAGATTTTTTGGAGAACTATCCAAAATGTGTGCACATACTCTCAGAAAGATTTGGCTTAGACAGTTTATGATTTCTATGAGCTCTATGAGCTATTACATCATATAATGTGTGCCAGTATTGTAACAAAACAGCACATCCCACTTGATGTGTTTCTTTGTTCCTAAAGGGACATGAAACCCAAAAGTTTTCCTTTCATGATTTAGGTAGAACATACAATTTTGAACAACTTTCCAGTTTATTTCTATTATCAAATTTACTTCATTCTCTTGGTATTATTTTTTGAAGGAGCAGCAATTCACTACTGGTTTCTAAGCGAACATATGAGTAAGCCAATGACAATCGTTATATATATGCAGCCACCAATCAGCAGCTAGAACCTAGGTTATTTGCCGCTCCTGAGCTTATCTAGATAGACCTTTCAGCAAAGGATAACAAGAGAAAGAAGCAAGCAAATTAAATAATAGAAGTAAATTGGAAAGTTGTTTAAAATTGTATTTTCTACCTAAATCACGAATGTCTAATTATGACTTTACTGTTCCTTTAATAATGTGTAAATAATCTAAATTTCAGACAAATTATTTGTAAGTCAATCAGTGATATGTACCCATCCTCTCTTAAGTACATTGTGCTCATTTTTAACTTGAGAAGCGTGCAGAATAACCTTTCAGTTCATGTAGAAGGACATATGCAGTAAACTGAAAATCTCTGGGACAAGCCTGAGATATCGGCTAGAATACTGTGGCTGTGTACACGTCATTGCAACAAGTTTGAAATGTCTGACATTACTATTAGGCTTAGTAGGGCTTAAGTTAGCTATAGCTCATACTAGTAAACCTAAGCTTGATATTTAACTGCAGTTGTAATCCTTTAATTCAGCACTGTAAAATACATTGGGCCAGATCATGAGTGGAGCGCAAGCATTTGTGATAAGGAGTTGATCGCTGGCTTTTGTGCAGCCTTGCCGCTGGTATTACGAGTTGAAAGTAAATGCGATCGCTTGAGTGCAATATGGATTTACGCTAGAATGATTACTGCGACTTCAGAGCTACGGTTCATTGTTTCGCAAAACAAAAAAGTTTAAAAAAAACATCAAAAATACATCATAAAAGTACAGTTATACTAAAAATAACACCATTTAATAAAAGTTATTTAAAAAAATATTGCATAAAAAAGTTATAAAGGCTCAATGATATGAGATCTCAGGCATTAGAAAAAAAAAAAGGCAGGCAAGGCGCTTTAACATTCAGATACATACATATACATGTCTAA
>NC_069504.1:62899443-62951943 GCF_027579735.1 Bombina bombina | reverse complement strand
TACTTCAAAGTACAAACAATTGTGTATACATCTGATTTAGTGCTCAATTGATCCCTTAATATAATGAATATTAAAACATAACATTTTATTGTCTCTTCATATTAAAAGTAAGTATGTGATTAAAAACTTTCATGAACCAATATATTGCTTATAATGCACTGGTTGAATCTATTGTGGTTCAGTAGTTTACTTATGATTATTTGAACTGTTCGTATTCATTTGTAGCCGTTACTGAGTTACAAAAAAAGATTGTATACTCTGGCCTAGATTTAAAGTTTGGCGGTAGCCGTCAAAACCAGCGTTAGAGGCTCCTAACGCTGGTTTTTACAGCCCGCTGGTATTGGAAGTCAGTCAGGAAAGGGTCTAACGCTCACTTTGCAGCCGCGACTTTTCCATACCGCAGATCCCCCTACGTCAATTGCGTATCCTATCTTTTCAATGGGATCTTTCTAACGCCGGTATTTAGAGTTGTGGCTGAAGTGAGTGTTAGAAATCTAACGACAAAACTCCAGCCGCAGAAAAAAGTCAGTAGTTAAGAGCTTTCTGGGCTAACGCCGGTTTATAAAGCTCTTAACTACTGTGCTCTAAAGTACACTAACACCCATTAACTACCTATGTACCCCTAAACCGAGGCCCCCCCACATCGCCGCCACTCTATTAAAATTTTTTAACCCCTAATCTGCCGCTCCGTACACCGCCGCCACCTACGTTATCCCTATGTACCCCAATCTGCTGCCCCTAATACCGCCGACAGCTACATAATATTTATTAACCCCTAATCTGCCGCCCCCGCTATCGCTGACACCTGCATATTTTTTTAACCCCTAATCTGCCGACCGCACACTGCCGCAACCTACATTATACCTATGTACCCCTAATCTGCTGCCCCTAACACAACTGACCCCTATATTATATTTATTAACCCCTAATCTGCCACCCCCAACGTCGCCTCCACCTACCTACAATTATTAACCCCTAATCTGCCGACCGGACCACACCGCTACTATAATAAATGTATTAACCCCTAATCCGCCTCACTCCCGCCTCAATAACCCTATAAGAAATATTATTAACCCCTAATCTGTCCTCCCTAACATCGCCGACACCTAACTTCACTTATTAACCCCTAATCTGCCGACCGGAACTCACTGCTACTATAATAAATGTATTAACCCCTAAAGCTAAGTCTAACCCTAACACTAACACCCCCCTAACTTAAATATAATTTAAATCTAACGAAATAAATTAACTATTATTAAATAAATTATTCCTATTTAAAGCTAAATACTTACCTGTAAAATAAATCCTAATATAGCTACAATATAAATTATAATTATATTGTAGCTATTTTAGGATTAATATTTATTTTACAGGCAACTTTGTAATTATTTTAACCAGGTACAATAGCTATTAAATAGTTAATAACTATTTAATAGTTACCTAGCTAAAATAATTACAAAATTACCTGTAAAATAAATCCTAACCTAAGTTACAATTAAACCTAACACTACACTATCAATAAATAAATTAAATAAAATACCTACAAATACCTACAATTAAACCTAACACTACACTATCAATAAATTAATTAAATACAATACCTACAAATAAATACATATAAATAAACTAACTAAAGTACAAAAAATAAAAAAGAACTAAGTTACAAAAAATAAAAAAATATTTACAAACATTAGAAAAATATTACAACAATTTTAAACTAATTACACCTACTCTAAGCCCCCTAATAAAATAACAAAGCCCCCCAAAATAAAAAAATGCCCTACCCTATTCTAAATTAAAAAAGTTCAAAGCTCTTTTACCTTACCAGCCCTTAAAAGGACCTTTTGTGGGGCATGCCCCAAAGAATTCAGCTCTTTTGCCTGTAAAAGAAAAATACAACCCCCCCAACATTAAAACCCACCACCCACATACCCCTAATCTAACCCAAACCCCCCTTAAATAAACCTAACACTAAGCCCCTGAAGATCTCCCTACCTTGTCTTCACCACACCGGGTTCACCGATCCATCCACCGAAGTCTTGATCCAAGCCTCCGAAGTCTGATTGGAACAGCCAATAGAATGCAATCTCAATCTGATTGGCTGATTGGATCAGCCAATCGGATTGAACTTGAATCTGATTGGCTGATTCCATCAGCCAATCAGAATTTTCCTACCTTAATTCCGATTGGCTGATAGAATCCTATCAGCCAATCGGAATTCGAGGGACGCCATCTTGGATGACGTCCCTTAAAGGAACCGTCATTCGTCGGGAAGTCGTCGGTGAAGATGGATGGATCAGCGCTGGAGGTCTTGAAGATCAGTCGGTCGTCATCGGATTGAAGAACATAGAAGATGCGGCTTGGATGAAGATGTTTGCCGGTCCGGATGTCCTCTTCTGTCCGCTTGGATCAAGACTTCAGCCGGAGGATGGACGTCACTCTTCAGCCCCCGCTTGGGCTTGGATCAAGACTTCGGAGGCTTGGATCAAGACTTCGGTGGACGGATCGGTGAACCCGGCGTGGTGAAGACAAGGTAGGGAGATCTTCAGGGGCTTAGTGTTAGGTTTATTTAAGGGGGGTTTGGGTTAGATTAGGGGTATGTGGGTGGTGGGTTTTAATGTTGGGGGGGTTGTATTTTTCTTTTACAGGCAAAATAGCTGAATTCTTTGGGGCATGCCCCACAAAAGGTCCTTTTAAGGGCTGGTAAGGTAAAAGAGCTTTGAACTTTTTTAATTTAGAATAGGGTAGGGCATTTTTTTATTTTGGGGGAATTTGTTATTTTATTAGGGGGCTTAGAGTAGGTGTAATTAGTTTAAAATTGCTGTAATATTTTTCTAATGTTTGTAAATATTTTTTTATTTTTTGTAACTTAGTTCTTTTTTATTTTTTGTACTTTAGTTAGTTCATTTAAATGTATTTATTTGTAGGTATTGTATTTAATTAATTTATTGATAGTGTAGTGTTAGGTTTAATTGTAGGTATTTGTAGGTATTTTATTTAATTTATTTATTGATAGTGTAGTGTTAGGTTTAATTGTAACTTAGGTTAGGATTTATTTTACAGGTAATTTTGTAATTATTTTAGCTAGGTAACTATTAAATAGTTATTAACTATTTAATAGCTATTGTACCTGGTTAAAATAATTACAAAGTTGCCTGTAAAATAAATATTAATCCTAAAATAGCTACAATATAATTATAATTTATATTGTAGCTATATTAGGATTTATTTTACAGGTAAGTATTTAGCTTTAAATAGGAATAATTTATTTAATAATAGTTCATTTATTTCGTTAGATTTAAATTATATTTAAGTTAGGGGGGTGTTAGTGTTAGGGTTAGACTTAGCTTTAGGGGTTAATACATTTATTATAGTAGCAGTGAGATCCGGTCGGCAGATTAGGGATTAATTATTGTAGGTAGGTGGAGGCGACGTTGGGGGCGGCAGATTAGGGGTTAATAAATATAATATAGGGGTCGGCGGTGTTAGGGGCAGCAGATTAGGGGTACATAGGGATAACGTAGGTTGCGGTGGTGTACGGAGCGGCAGATTAGGGGTTAATAATAATATGCCGGGGTCAGCGATAGCGGGGGCGGCAGATTAAGGGTTAATAAGTGTAAGGTTAGGGGTGTTTAGACTCGGGGTTCATGTTAGGGTGTTAGGTGCAGACTTAGGAAGTGTTTCCCCATAGGAAACAATGGGGCTGCGTTAGGAGCTGAACGCTGCTTTTTTGCAGGTGTTAGGTTTTTTTTCAGCTCAAACTGTCCCATTGTTTTCTATGGGGGAATCGTGCACGAGCACGTTTTTGAAGCTGGCCGCGTCCGCAAGCAACGCTGGTATTTAGAGTTGCAGTGGCGGTAAATATGCTCTACGCTCCCTTTTTTGGAGCCTAACGCAGCCATTCTGTGAACTCTAAATACCAGCGGTATTTAAAAGGTGCAGGGGAAAAAAAGCACGCGTAGCTAACGCACCCCTTTGGCCGCAGAACTCTAAATCTAGCCGTCTGATTTCAATCGCTCAGGATTTATTAAGTATCCTGTTGATAATCTTTGCTTATTTCATTTGTAATAACATAGTAGGTTTCATATAAATAAGGTATGTTATAAACTAAGTTTTCGCATTCAATAGTATATTTATTTAAAGAGAAACTGTTTTTAAATACCACACATAAATTTTCAAGTAAATCTCTCAGATTATGGGCCAGATTACGAGTTGAGCACTAACATTTACACACGAGTGATAAGGGGTTTATCGTGGGTGTTTGTGCTGATTAGGTTTACCGCTCATATTACAAGTTGAAAGTAAGTGCAATCACAATTTCCGCTAGAATGATTACAGCGTCCTCAGAGCTCTGGTCAATTGTCACCAAACACATCAAAAATACATTACAAAGTACACTTACACTCATAAGACTTTCTAATAAAAATATTCCAAAAAAATATTGCACACAAAAGTTATAAGGGTTTAAAGATATGAGGTCTCAGGTGTTAGGGGAAAAAAGGCAGGCAAAGGGCTTTAACATATACAGTACATGTCTAAAGATGGATATGAATGTATATATATATACAGTATGTCTGTATGTGTGTACATATGTATTTATATATTTTATGTGTATATATGTATTTACAGACATATAAACACATAAATACACATGTACACCTATATAGACATATGTATAAGTGCAGTAGAGCCCTTTGCAGTTAAGTACATGAAAGCATGTAAAAGCATATTTATGCAATATTTATATTTAATAATGATTTTATCTATGTATTTACTGTAAATATTTCACATCCTAATGTTCTACACATAGCAGAATATGTTCTAGGTGTTTCTAAATAGATATTCCGATATATATCTGTATATATCTATACCTATATATAACCATCTATATATACTGTAGGTATAGATATATATTGTACCAACATACCATCAGATATATATGTAGAAATATTTATTTATTAATAAATAGCACATATTCTTCTATGTGAAAACCATCGGAATGTGAAATATTCATATTTTTATGTTGGGTGAACAAACATGAGAATATGCGATTAGGTTTGTGCACGAGTTTGGTGCTCCATTGACTTCTTTGGTGAAATATATGAACACGCATGTAATATTCTAAGATCAGCTTTTTGCACTCGTCGGGTTAGTACAAGAGCGAAAACAGTTTACTTTGAACTCATAATACGAGCGCAACCTAACAAGCTTACTTCCAGCGCAGTTAAATAATGCTCCACTCGTAATCTAACCCTATATATTGAGAAATCCTTTGTAAGTTTGCTGGAATTCTCTAAATGTGATTGATTAACTTTAAATCAGCATCTATAACAGTCTTACTGTATTATATTAACATCATTTGTTTGGACCATGACCCAGAAATTAATGTTACAAATGTTACTATTCATAGATGTATTTCATAGACTATTGGCGAGCCTTAGAGTAATATGATTATAGATTGCCTGCCTTGCTCTTACAATTGCTGTGCAATAATACTATAACTGGAGTGGGAAAGCAATACAATATTTATTTTAACATTTATTGAATAGGCCCCCAAAGCAGTTGTCCCGCTGCAATAGTTGTGACTTTTAAACTTAATAAATAAAACTGTTTCAATAGCGTAATTACCCTTTAGACTGAATATGTAAATATGGCTGTTGATAAATTAAAAGAAGACTCAGAATTAATTTAAGTGGCCGTATCCTTAAAACATCAGAAAACTAGAAGTAGTTCCACCAGTTTTCACATTTTTGAAAAAGAGTCAATTTAGCGGTCATGCCAACCTGCTGCCTGTGGACGTGCATCCAGTATTCTTGACCAATTCAGCTTGGCTAGGTTCCAGGGAAGTAAAGTGTAGTGCTGAGACCACAGCTGGCTTGAGATAGACAGAAAATGCTAAATGTACATTTAAATTGCCTTCAGCTATGGAAAACTTATAGGATATTTTGAGTTGTTCTTGATATGCAGAAGGGAGCCTCAAGGTATTAAGTCTGACATCATCCTGTTGTAAAATGAGGTGTTCAGGTTCAATAAATCTGCTAAGAAATCTTCTCAATGTACATTCTGAATCTGACATACACAGCAAGATACTTCATTTTTTTGTCAACATCTCAGCATATACCATTATATATTTATCATTTCAGTATCATGTAAAAACAAGGATAACATGTTTATAATCACTTCTAAGCTATTGGTTTTAAATACTGATATAACTGGGAAAGTTTTAAAGTAAAAAAATACACTTACACATGTGTACACACACACACATACAATAACATATTCAAGCACACACACACTCATTCACACATACACCACACACACTAACCAATACAAGTACACACATATACACACACAAACTATACACATATACAAGCACACACATATACACATATACTCATACACATATACACCACATACAATCACACTAACATATATAAGCACACACATATACACCACACACACACACACACACACATATACTCATACACATATACACCACATACAATCACACACACACACTAACATATACAAGAACACACATATACGCCACACACACACACACACACACACATATACAAGCACACACACATAATATACATATATACACCACACACACATATATATAGCATACACACATACACTAACATATACAAGCACATACATATACACCACACACACACAGACACATATACATGTACACACACATACTATACATATATACACCACACACACACACATATATATATATATATATATAGCATACACACATACACTAACATATACAAGCACACACATATACACACATATATTCATACACAAATATATACCACACAAAAATACACACACATAAACTAGACTTGTGCAGCACTGAATAATTTGTTTCTGACAAATCATTCAAAACAAATATTCTAAAACTTAGTTTTTCAGAATGTTCATTTGTTGCCTATTGGGTAGTTTAAAACTAAAGAAAGACACAATATTCAGAAACATTTACATTTGTTTTCATTAAAATGAATGTAAATGCTCCTTTACTGCAGGGGAAAACGTATCACCTGCAGTTTTATACTTACCTGTAGCGCACTGGGGGAGCCACGCTAAACCCTCCCCTTCTTCACAGATCCCAGTGCTACACTAAAAGGAGGATTAACACGGCCCTGGGCTCTGTAAAGAAGGGTCAGGATTAGCAACTCCCCAGTGCGCTATAGGTATTTTACCATTTAAAGGTAGTATAAAGGATTATAAGGTATACTAACAAATTTTGATAGTATATATTTGTGTTCATTAAAATTAGTTAGTGCATTTGTTTCATGATGATGCACATGTCTATTATAAACCACAAACACACACACACCTACAAACTCACATACATCACAATCAAACACATACACACTCATAACACAAACAAGAAAGTTTTAAAGAAATGATGGCTCTAGTGGGGATGGGACAGAGAGGTACTTAAGTGTTCATTTTATATTGTTCTCTCTAAATATTAGTCTCATTGTGTGGAGAGAGATAATATAAGGAGGATTTTGCGTAAATATAGAGAGATAAGCTAACAAGGTCTGCTTTCCCTGGAAGCTCAAATTTATTTGATTGGGTTGTGGTTTCAATTAGGAGAGACAGTTATTTTATACACACACATATACCTAAATGAGCAATTTTCCATACATTTTAAACTCTGCAGCTGGTATAACAATTACTTGTAAACACAACAAGGGTAAACCTTAGTGTAGGTAACAAACCCCACAGAACCACTTCACTTACTGTAATGCTGTAATATAAAACAAATGAGAAGTATTCACAGTATATTACTTTGTTACTTGTATTCTTAGTAAAAAGAATGTATCCCTTGAGCTTACTATGTGTTAGATCCAATTAAGATAAATGGAGAAGCGTTAAAAAATAAAATAATCCAGCAGCATTTTAGCAAATTGGATCCCACTCAGAACTCTTTTACTCTTAGTGCATTGTTACTAGATAATACTAGCTTCTCATACATGGTTCATATGACCAACCTTCTGATCCCAGCTACTATAGCACCAATACCTATATTATATATAGATAGATAGATAGATAGATAGATGATAGACACACATGACAAAACATGAAACACTTTTCAATTGTAATTTAGTAATTGTCAGTATTCCAAATCTGAGAGTTGGAGGTTCTTTCTGCCACTACAAAAAGCAGCAAACCCAGTATTTAAAATAAATAAATAGATCATTTGATGACAGATGCAAGCTAAAATGTACTAATAATGTATAGCAATATTTTGAAGTCCTCTTTGGGGGAAAACGGAAAAATGTGTTTAAAGGGACATAAAGGAAGAAAAACAAAAATGCTCTATACATCTGGGGCAAGATTACATATACGGAGTAGGTTTCAGCGCAACTGCTGAAAGCCATGACGCCCGTAAGTTCACTTCGCACATTGGTGAATCACATATACAGTGCCGGCAGATCATGTACTGCTGTAAGTCGGATAAACCGGTGAGGTACAGAAATGGGGGGAAATACATATTTCTGGAGTTGACAGTGATTTACAGCAGTATATGATCTGCTGGTACCTAAGTAAAAAAATAAATAAATGTTTAATCGCCCGTAAAAGTCTAACCGGCCTCCCAAAAATGAACCCGACACGTGAAAACCCTTATATCCGCCATCCCTCCACATCACAACTACTAATAAAATGTATTAACCAATAAAACAACATCCCTTCACAACGCAATCTACCGATTTAAACTATAAACCCCTAATCCGCCAACTCTCATATTGCAAAGTGCCTAATAAATGTATTACCCCTTAATCTACCACCACCCCCACATTGCAAAGTAGCTAATACATTTATTAACCCCTAATCCGCCACCCGCCCCACATCGCAAACTACCCAATAAATGTATTATTCCCTAATCCACCATCCCCCCACAACGCAAAGTACCTATCAACACTATTAACCCCTGATCCACCAACTCCCCACAACGCAATCTACCTAATTATTCTCTAAACCGCCACCCCCCCACAATGCAAAGTATTAATCTAATCACTAAGCTGCCTAACCTAACACCCCCTAAATTAACCCCAATTAACTACACCTACAAAAAATAAAAACGACTACCTTTAAAAATTAATTAAAAAAACAAACAAACAAAATTATCCAAAATAAAAAAAATTAAATCTAATCTAATACCCCTATAAAAACCAAAAAGCCACACCAAAATAAAAACACCCCCTGTATATGTATGTGCTTGTAGGGCATTGCCCTGAAGAAATCAGCTCTTTTACTTAAAAAAATACAAATCACCAATAACAGTAAAACCCCCCACCCACCAACCCCCCAAAATAAAAAAACCTAACTCTAAAAAAATCTAATCTACCCATTGCCCCTAGAGATGCATTTGTATGAGCATTGCCCTTAAAAGCTGATTTGAACTAATAGTAATGCAAGGTACCCCAATATAAAACGAGTACCTTGCGTTCAATCTTCAGTGTGCGGCGGACGATCGCATGAAGAGGACCCTCCACGTTGGATGTATGCACGGCCGCCATTCCTGCTCCTGCTCTGCTCCGCTCCGCCTCTGCGGCAAAAAGAGCAAAAGAGCTGATTGCCTTTATAGAAGGCCCTTTTAAGTGCTATTGGTAGTTTAGTGTTAGATTAGGGTGTGTCTTTATTTTGGGGTTGCTTTTTTTGTTTTTATAGGGGTATTAGATTAGGTATAATGTTTTTATTTTGGATAATTTCGTTTATTTTTTTCTGTAATCTTATATTTTTTTATTTTTTGTAATAGTAGATTTTTTATTTTAATTTGATCATAGTTATTTTTTAATGTAATGTTAGGCTTTTTTATTTTAATGTTAAGTTAGGATTATTTTATTTTGTTAATTTCTAATACATTTTTTAAGGTAGTCTTTTTTTATTTTATGTAAGTGTAGTTAATTGTGTTTAATTTAGGGGGTGTTAGGTTAGGGGGCTTAGTGATTAGATTAATACTTTGCATTGTGGGGGGGTGGCAGTTTAGGGGTTAATAGTGTTAATAGGTAGTTTTATATGTGGGGGGATGGCATAGTAGGGGTTAATAGTGTTAAAAGGTAGATTGCGTTGTGGGGGGTTTGTAGATTAGGGGTTCATAGGTTAATTAGGTAGTTTGCATTGTGGGGGGTTGACAGTTCAGGGGTTAAGAGTGTTAATAGGTAGCTTGCGATGTGGGAGGTGGCATATTAGGGGTTTAGTGTTATTAAATACTTTGCGTTGTGGGTGGGTGGTGGATTAGGGGTTAATAACTTTATTAGATACTTTGCGATTTGGGGGTTGGATGGCTTAGGGGTTAATAACTTTATTAGATACTTTGCGATTTGGGGGTTGGGTGGATTAGGGGTTAATACATTTTATTAGTTATTGCGGTGGGGGGATGGTGGTTGAGATGTACATATTGTGCGTGCGTTAGGTGTTTGTTAATACTTATAGGGAGTTAAGGTGCTCATATACTCGCTGCGCCTGCCTATTTGTGGCGAGGTGAAAATGGAGTAAAATTTCTCTAATTTCGCTACGTAAGTCCTTGCGCTGAATATTTGATACCAACTTGCGACGCCAGTTCTATTTTAGTTTATGGGAGCAAAAACAGCGGACGGCAGGTAAAATATACATGCCGCATTTGTATGCGACACGTATATGTGATAGCAACAACCTACAAAAAATAGCAGACACCGGCTTTTGCGAGCAACGCCACATATGTGATCGAGCCCCAAGTGAGCCAATGACAACATACATATGCACTTAGCCACCAATCACCAGCTAGCCCCTAGTATTGCATTGGTGCTTTTGAGCCTACAAGATTTCTTTTTCAAAAAAGGACACCAAGAGAACGTACTAAAATGTGTTAATAAAGTAAACTAAAACGTCTGATAAAATTGCTTGCTCTTTTAGAACCATTACATTTGACTTTCATGCCACCTTAAAGAGATTAATTAAAAGCTTTGTGTATGATGATTATAACACAGTTTACTTGCACATCACAATTCAGCATCTTTTCAATAAAAAGTCTTACTTCTAAATAAAAATGTAAAATCCTTAACAAATTGCACTGCCAATTATGTTGTCTTATATATGAATCATTCTGCAGGAATCCGTTTAAAGCAACGTGTAATATGTGTCACCAGTTAAGACATCTATATTATCATTAATTACTTGGGATTAAATGTGCAAATAAGACATATATTCACTATTAAGAGAAAGTATCATTTGAGAGTTAGACATGTTAGTGCAGTTTTTGTAAAACTCCTGAATTATTTATACATTATCATTGTATTGAAATTAAAGGAAATTAAACACGATTAAACATTTATCTGTTTGTTTGTTTTTTTAAGTGAAGTAATAGCAGGTAACATTTAAAATGAAACTAATACTGCAATATCAGCTGTGCAATTCCTACTAAAGTAGTCGTTGTTTGTACATGTCAGCCAATGAGTATTAGCAGGAAGTATCTACTATCCAATCAAAATAAACAGGAAGTAACTTTAATCCAGTGACCTTTAGCAGGTAGTACATAACTGAAACTGCTGTATTGGATTCAATTTAAAGGGACAGAAAGGTTAAGGGTGCATTTCAATTTTAAATAGAAGTATTTTTGCAATATAATTTCATTCGCAAAAATTCTTCTAGTAAAAGTTATTACAGTTTTTTTTTCTGCATACACAGATATGCTGTAAAGAGGCCCGTGCACCAGTATTCAAATACCACAGCTTCTCAGTGAGTCAGCAGTAGCTTGTATGGTACAAATTAGACAGAAAACACACCACCACCAGCTCTCTGAGCCTGAATACTGGTAAAGGCCCTCACAGCATATGTGTGTATGCCGCTGAAAAAAAAGTACGAACTTTTACTAGAAGCAGTTTTCAAAATTGTAAAATTCACCAGAAAAAAATCTGCTACTTATTTAAAATACTGAATAAGTGCTATTACATTTTCTTTATTATACGGTTGTTGGTTCTGCAAATTCATTGTATTTAATGGTAGATAGATTAGATAGAGAGATAGCGAGATAGATAGATAGATAGATGATAGATAGATATATAGATAGATGATATATATATATATAGATAGATAGATAGATAGATAGATAGATAGATAGATAGATAGATAGATAGATAGATAGATAGATATATAGATAGATAGATAAATAGATGATAGATAGATATATAGATAGATAGATAGATAGATAGATAGATAGATAGATAGATAGATAGATGATAGATAGATGGTGGTCTTGGAAACATGAAGCTAAAGGGGCATGGACCCCAAAAATGTTTTCATAATTCAGATATATAATTTAGTTTTAAAACACTTTCTAATGTACTTCTATTATCAATTTTCTTTGTTCTGTTTGTATCTTTTGTTGAAAAGCACTATATGGCAGCAGTTTTGCAAGAATGTTATTTATTTTGGAGAACACTAGATGGCAGCACTATTTCCTGCCATATAGTGCTATATACACCTATTTAGGTATATTTTCAATAGAGAATATCACGGGGACAAAGAAAATTTGATCACAGAATTAAATTGTTTTAAAATTTGTATGTTCTGTCTGAATCATTTGGGGTAAGATATCTTTAAGAATTCTGTCATTTTCAGCCAGCGACCTGCAGCAAGATTTCCAGCATGATATTATTTCAGAATTGAGTTTTATTAAATTTAGGTTACTGTGTTTCTTTTCATTTTTTTCTATGAACCATTTATTTCCTGACATATTTTTACCGTTTCAGGCTATCCTTTGCTTACACTGAGTAAATAACAATTAACTATCAAAACTTTTTGTTTTTTTATAAACCAACTGTGCTGTACATACAATGATTCCTCTGTTTTGAAATGGAAATAAAGTTTGTATTGAGAAATCCAACCTGAGCTTTGAATACTTCATTCTCAATGAGCCTGTGCAGCTCTTTGTAAAACAGCCCCAATAACCAACATACACTGAAAGCCAACATTGCATTAAACACATCCCCTTTCTTTGCCAAGCAATAGCACAGATTGCTGTTAAAGGGGGATAGTCATCTGTCCTACTAGGTAAAAGGAGAACTTAGACGGATTTTAGGAGTTAAACTAACATCTGCACTAATAGAACTTTAATACGAATAGGTTTGCAAATGTTTCTTTTGTCATTCTGTTTTCACTAGCTGGCAACATTAAAGCGTATAATTAGCACCTTTGTGATCACTAGAATGGACGAATGCTTGCTTAGATTATATGGTCCCTAAACCAAATGAATAGAAAACACTTTTATGGCAGGTTAACAGTTGTCATAAACCTATTCAGCAAGAGATTAATTCAAAGACTCATCTGTCACTTGTACTGTTCTTTCTAGGGGAGCAAATTGTTGCCCAGTGATCACACAGTAACATTTCAGAGCATAGTCTATTTACAATTTAGTTTTAAGCATATTCCAGTATCTAAGTAGATACTCAATACTGAAAAAAGATCATTCGAATTAAAGTAAAACACTTTGTGCTTCATGTCCTATCTATTATTTTGACAAACGAACAAAGGAAAAATATTCAAACAAATGTATTCATTTATTCGGATTTGTTTTGTAAATGAATGAATTGCTGCAAAAATGTTAAATTCATTTTCACAAATGATTAAAGGGACACTGAACCCAAAATTTTTCTTTTGTGATTCAGATAGAGCATGAATTTTTAAGCAACTTTCTAATTTACTCCTATTATCAAATTTTCTTTATTCTCTTGGTATCTTTATTTGAAATGCAAGAATCTAAGATTAGATGCCGGCCCATTTTGGTGAACTACTAGGGATGGGCGAATGTGCAAATTTTCGAATTTCGAATGTAGAACGAATGTTATTACCGAAATTCGAATTCTAAATTCGAATGTCGATAAGAACGAATATTCTTGAAAATTCGAAAATCGAATGTTATTTACAGTTTTCGAATGTCACTTTCGAATTCGAATGTTTATAATTATATCGAATGTCTACATTCGAAATTTGAATTTTTCGAATTCAAATATAAATTCGAATTTTTCGAATTCGAATATAAATTCGAATTTTTCGAATTCGAATATAAATTCGAATTTTTTGAATTTGAATATTGCATAATTCGAATATTACATTTAAAAGCATTAGAAATACTATTACAATCTAAATTCGAATTTTTCGAATTCGAATACACGTATTGCATAATTCGAATATTACATTTAAAGAAAAAGCATTAGAAATACTATTACAATCTAAATTCGAATTTTTCGAATTCGAATATTGCATAATTCGAATATTACATTTAAAGAAAAAGCATTAGAAATACTATTACAATCTAAATTCGAAATTTTCGAATTCGAATACACGTATTGCATAATTCGAATATTACATTTAAAGAAAAAGCATTAGAAATACTATTACAATCTAAATTCGAATTTTTCGAATTCGAATATTGCATAATTCGAATATTACATTTAAAGAAAAAGCATTAGAAATACTATTACAATCTAAATTCGAATTTTTCGAATTCGAATATTGCATAATTCGAATATTACATTTAAAGAAAAAGCATTAGAAATACTATTACAATCTAAATTCAAATTTTTCGAATTCGAATACACGTATTGCATAATTCGAATATTACATTTAAAGAAAAAGCATTAGAAATACTATTACAATCTAAATTCGAATTTTTCTAATTCGAATATTTTCGAATGTAATCGTAAAATTCGAAACCGAACATTCGAAAATCGAATGTTAGAATGTTATTTAAACATTCGAAATTCGATTCGAACGAACGAATGTGTTAAAATTCGTGCCGTTTTTCGAATGTTGCGAAACATTCGCCCATCCCTATGAACTACCTGGGTTGTCCTTGCTGATTGGTGAAAAAAATCCATCCACCAATCAAAAAGTGCTGTCCAGAGTTCTTAACCCAAAAAAGCTTAGATGGCTTTTATTTCAAATAAAGATAGCAAGAGAACGAAGAAAATTTGATAATAGGAATAAATTAGAAAGTTGCTTAAAATTGCAGCATGCTCTTTCTGAATTGCAAAAGAAAAAAATTGGGTTCAGTGTCCCTTTAATGAAAAATAAATGTTTGTATATCCGTACAGTCTATAGAATGGATATTCCCCGTCATTATATTATTAATTGGATTGTTTATATATTTGTTATAGCTTCAAAATATAGAATGATTGTAGCTTTTAAAGGGATATGAAACCCAAAAACAAAAAAAATTCTGATTCAGACAGAGCATAGCATTTAAAAAAAGTTTTCATCTTACTTCTAATATCAAATTTGCTTAGTTCCCATGATATTCTGTGTTGAAGAGATACCTAGGTAGGCTTCTAGAGCACTATATGGCAGGAAATAGTGCTTCCGTCTAGTGCTCTTGCAAATGGATAACATTCTTGTAAAATTGCTGCCATATAGTGCTCTGGAAATGAGCCGGCTCCTAAGCATACATTGCTTTTTTTCAACAAGAGAAAGAAGAAATATTGGTAATAGAAGTAAATTAGAAAGTTGTTTAAAATGACATGCACTATCTGAATGAAATATGAAAGAAAGACTTTCGCCTAGATTACGAGTTTTTGTCGGTAAGGCTGTGCGGGGCTAACGAGCCTTTTTTTCTTACCGCACACTTAAGCCAACGCTGGTATTACAAGTTTTTTTCAAGCCGGCGTTAGCCTCAGAAAAGTGAGCGTTGAGCAAAATTTAGCTCCACATCTCACTGAAATACCAGCGTTGCTTACGGTAGCGGTAAGCTGGCAAAATGTGCTTGTGCACGATTTCCCCATAGGAAACAATGGGGCTGAGCTGGCTGGAAAAAAAACCTAACACCTGCAGAAAAACAGCATTCAGCTCCTAACGCAGCCCCATTGTTTCCTATGGGGAAATTAATTTTATATCTTCACCTAACACCCTAACATGAACCAGAGTCTAAACACCTCTAATCTTACACTTATTAACCCCAAATCTGCCGCCCCCGCTATCGCTGACACCTACATTATATTATTAACCCCTAATCTGCCGCTCCGGACACCGCCGCCACCTACATTATACTTATGAACCCCTAATCTGATGCCCCCAACATCGCCGACATCTACATTATATTTATTAACCCCTAATCTGCTGCCCCCAATGTCGCCACAACCTACCTACACTTCTTAACTCCTAATCTACTGCCCCCAACATCGCCGACACCTACATTATAGTTATTAACCCCTAATCTGCCCCCCCAACATCGCCGCAACTATATTACATTTATTAACCCCTAATCTGCCGCCGCCAACGTCGCTGCCACTATAATACATTTATTAACCCCTAAACCTAAGTCTAACCCTAACACCCCCCTAACTTAAATATAATTTAAATACATCTAAATAAATTACTACAATTAAATAAATTATTCCTATTTAAAAATAAATACTTATCTATAAGAGTAGGGTTGGGTGTGTGGGTGGTGGATTTTAATGTTGGGGGAGGGGGTATTGTATTTTTTTTACAGGTGAAAGAGCTGATTACTTTGGGGCAATGCCCCGCAAAGGGCCCTTTTAAGGGCTATTTGTAATTTAGTATAGGGTAGGGAATTTTATTATTTTGGGGGACTTTTTTATTTTATTAGGGGGATTAGATTAGGTGTAATTAGTTTAAAAAACTTGTAAATCTTTTTTTATTTTCTGTAATTTAGTGTTTATTTTATTTCCATAATTTAGTTTATTTAATTTAATTGTAATTAATTGTAGGCAGTTTAGGTAATTAGTTTAATGATAGTGTAGTGTTAGGTGTAATTGTAACTTAGGTTAGGATTTATTTTACAGGTAAATTTGTACTTATTTTAACTAGGAAGTTATTAAATAGTTAATAACTATTTAATAACTATTGTACCTAGTTAAAATAAATACAAAGTTGCCTGTGAAATAAATATAAATTCTAAGATAGCTACAATGTAACTATTAGTTATATTGTAGCTAGCTTAGGGTTTATTTTACCGGTAAGTATTTCGTTTTAAATAGGATTAATTTATTTAATAGTAGTAAATTTATTTTGTTTAATTTAAATTATATTTAAGTTAGGGGGGTTAGACTTAGGTTTAGGGGTTAAAAAATGTAATATAGTAGTGGCAACATTGGGGTCGGCAGATTAGGGGTTAATAAATGTAGGTAGGTGTCGGGGATGTTAGGGACGGCAGATTAGGGGTTAATAAAATTTAACTAGTGTTTGCGAAACGGGAGTCCTCCGGTTTAGGGGTTAATAAATTTATTAAAGTGGCGGCGATGTCCGGTCGGCAGATTAGGGGTTAAACATTTTAGTTAAGTGTTTCCGATGTGGGTGGGGGCCTCGGTTTAGGGGTTAATAGGTAGTTTAGTGTACTTTTTAGCACTTTAGTTAAGAGCTTTATGTTCCGGCGTTAGCCCTTAAAACTACTGACTTTTAAATGCAGTAGGAGTCTGGACAGGAAAGGGTCTACCGCTCACTTTTTAAGGCGATCGTAATACCGGCGTTAGGAAAATCCCATTAAAAAGATAGGATACGCAATTGACATAAGGGGATTTGCGGTAAGCTAAAATCGCGGAAAATAAGTGAGCAGTAGACAGTCTCCTGCCTGACTCGTAATACCAGCGGGCGTTAAAAAGCAGCATTAGGACCCCTCAACGCTGCTTTTTAAGGCTAACACAAGACTCGTAATCTAGCCATTTGTTTTTTATATCCCTTTAACATTGCATCAATAACATATTTTAAGGGTTATATTTCAGTTCTCTAGCAATAAATTGCAGTTGAGCTGACAGATAGGGCCTGATTTTGAAAAACTCACTAGGATTATGCTTAATTGTACTGAGCATTAAATTGTACAGTTAGGGGCCAATTTATCAATGTCTGTCCGACATGATACGACAGGTTCCAGGCCCCTCTCAAAATTGTCATAAGTAACACAAACATTATTTTTAAAGCTTTGAAATAAAGACTTTAAATGCTAAACAGCATTTTAAACCTAATAAAATAATCACACAACACAGAATATATAATTAAACTAAGTTAAATGAACAAAAACATTTCCTAAACAGCATTATAAACCCAATAAAATAATCACACAACACAGACTTTACTTGCATTTTTCTGCAAACAGTTCTTTCTATGCATTCCAATCTGGACTGATTTCTAGACAGGAAGATCTTGTTCCTTTGAAAACTGCTCAATAGCTCTGGTCTAGTTACACAAATTAATTTCAGCTTGCTTGGCTTGAAAATCTTTGCTGCAACACAAGCGGACAGCTCCACCTACTGGCTATTTTAATCAATGTACTGCTTCTCAATGCTTTTCAATAGCAGTCACATGACTGAAAAAAAGGTTGTTATTCTGAAACGGCTTAAATTGAACCGTTGTAAACCGAGGGCCACCTGTACTTTCAAGCTCATTCAGTGATTGACAGGCAGGACGGCCTGTGGCATAGAGAGCTCTCTGAACTCCATCCAATCAGAGAAGAGGTGTGTCAAGATATCAAGCACACCCACCTCCTACATCTTTATCATCAGCCTGACACTGAGTAAAAGGGATTGAACGCCGTGATACTGGCGTGCTGCTCTGAGAGGTACACCTCGAGACTTTTTTCATATGCAAGCTAGCTTTATTTTCTGGGGACTGTGCAAGTTATATCAAAGCAATGTGCAGCCTGATGGCTGTCGCCCCATTGCAGAAGTTGGTACTGAACTGTGCTATCTAATACTATGTGTCCCTCAATGTTTTATGCTCACATTTTTTAAAGAAATGTTGTAATTTTGTATGTATAGTTTTGTGTATATCGGTTCTAAGGCCTGGGCCAGTCATCAGCATATTTTCTATAGGAATCCAATTATAATTAAAATTATTTTTCCTAAAGAGATAACAGTGTGCAGTTTTCCTTCTTTTAAAGTGACAGTAATATATGTAACTTTATTTTATTATCTACAGTTTCAATTTACATTTAATTTTTTAAGGATTTGCACCAGTTGTGTCCTCCAGTAGTATTATATCCTCCCTCTTAAATATATATTTATATATATATATATATATATGGTTTACATGGATGATTGGCACCAAAATTAATCAGACCCAGTTAATGTACACTTGCTATTATCAGGACCAAGGCAAGTGTGCAGTGCAACAGAGGCATAACTAAAATATTGAACATGCAAAGGGGAAATAAACCAACAGGGGGAGGCAATAATGAATATATACCCTCCACTGATGGTTTAAAAGTATACCCTTTACTGGCACAAACTATTGGAGGTCATATAGAGAAAAGTTAGTAAAAACACCATTAAAGATTGCATTATAACACACCATTTAATATTATTGCAGATCAATAACTGTAAAAAATAATTTAGTATTTGCAAAAAGCAAACCATTAAAAAATGAATAATAAGCCACCTCAGCGGTGTCAAAAACTTTATACACAGCAGATAATTAAGGGTACCCTTTAAAGCAAAAAATAGGGAGCTCCCTATAAGTAATTTGTACCCGTTCAATCACCGGTATCGGGTTATATGCACCCACAGTAATGTCCCAGTAGTAGTATATTTCACATCCACAGGTGTTGAGGGAAATCCTTAATGTAGCTTAAAACCTGTTAGTAAGCAAACAAGGTAAGAGTTAAAGCAGTCTCCCCCAGATTAATGCACATTTTGTTGTTAGTTGGAAGCTTAGGTATAGGCAGGGTAGGTTGGCAACAGTTTTTGCTCTCACCAGATATCATGAACTGACAAACAGTTTGTCCATGACTTGGGCTCAGTCTGTGACTCACCTTACTCTCCTGTTGTTGTTCCGTCTGGCTCCAGTATAGAGTTGGCAAAGGGGGGCCGGTTGCTATTTAGCAAACCTTGTGCTTACCAGTTCCATGTGGGTAACAATTGCTACGTATACTGATTCTTTATATTGTCACCTGGATGCGATGTTTGCAGGTTATCCGGTGTTTGTCTGCTGCGATAAAGTGTAGCTGCCTTGCTACACACGTTTCACCCCTACAGGCATGGGTCTTCCGGCTTAGTCTGATGGCGTCACTGTAAATCGACGCCCTTTTGATCCATAAGACTCCGCCTTCTTTTCCCAGGTGAATTTGAAACATCCAATATCCAAAATAGAGAAATTTTATATGCATAAAAAAATACATTAATCTGTGCATTAATCTGGGGGAGACTGCTTTAACTCTTACCTTGTTTGCTTACTAATGGGGTTTTAAGCTACATTAAGGATTTCCCTCAACACCT
This sequence comes from Bombina bombina, assembly GCF_027579735.1. Classification (NCBI taxonomy): domain Eukaryota; kingdom Metazoa; phylum Chordata; class Amphibia; order Anura; family Bombinatoridae; genus Bombina; species Bombina bombina. Next base: position 62,931,715 of record NC_069504.1, on the reverse strand, counting down.
GTGGATGTGAAGTATACTACTACTGGGACATTACTGTGGGTGCATATAACCCGATACCGGTGAACGGGTACAAATTACTTATAGGGAGCTCCATATTTTTTGCTTTAAAGGGTACCCTTAATTATCTGCTGTGTATTAAGTTTTTGACACTGCTGAGGTGGCTTATTATTAATTTTTGAATGGTTTGCTTTTTGCAAATACTGTATCCTTTTTTGAAGTTATTGATCTGCAATAATATTAAATGGTGTGTTATAATGCAATCTTTTATGGTGTTTTCACTAACTTTTCTCTATATGACCTCCAATAGTTTGTGCCAGGAAAGGGTATACTTTTAAACCATCAGTGGAGATTATATATTCATTATTGCCTCCCCCTGTTGGTTTATTTCCCCTTTGTGTGTTCAATATATATATATATATATATATATATATAGTTACATACATATACGGTATATATATACACACACACATTATATATATAGATAGATATAAATATGTGTATGAGCTAGAAATATATGTATGTGTATGAATGTGTATTTGTATGTGTGTGCATTTATATGTGCATGTGTTTGTAGTTGTTTGTTAAATAACTCCATTTAAAACGGCATCTGCATCCAGATGTTAGCGTGCCCTTGACTTTTGCTTGAGCTAGAAAAAAATACTTTCAACATGTAATATGCATGAAAATATAAAGTGCATCAATTAATGTTATTTATTTTTTCTCTATTTTCCAGTAATTTCACTTTGAAAACTGTTGGTTTTTATAAAGTAATGGGCACCTCCGTGTTTTTTATGATCTATTTGATGTTCTTGATATGTCTACAATGTGCTGCCCCATGCTCTTTAGCCCAAAAATCAAGTTCTGTCACCTAGGTTTCCTTCAAAAAGTTGCAAATGGCTTAAATTAACAGTATACTATGCAGCGATTTTTAGAGCAGTGGACAAACATTTATTGCCTTAAAGGGACAGTCTGCTGACTTTTTATTGTTTAAAAAGATAGATAATCCCTTTATTACCCATTCCCCAGTTTTGCATAACCAGCACTGTTATATTAATATACTTTTCACCTCTTTGATAACCGTGTATCTAAGCCTCTGCAGAATGCCCCTTATCTAATTTCTTTTGACAGACTTGAATTTTAGTTATTTATCAGTGCTGACTCATAAATAACTCCACGGAAGTGAGCACAATGCTATCTATATGGCACACATGAACTAGCACTGTCTAGCTGTGAAAAATGTCAAAATGCACTGCGATAAGAGGCGGTCTTTAAGGGCTTAGAAATTAGCATTTGAGCCTACCTTGGTTTAACTTTCAACAAAGAATAACAAGTGAACAAAGCCAATTTGATGATCAAAGTAAATTAGAAAGTTATTTAAAATTGCATGCATTATCTTCGGGGACTTTCAGAGTAGAATTTGCCCAAAATACTGGAAAATTTTAGCATTTTTGCTATCACTCAATTTAAACAGAAATAGAGCCATATTTTTTGTTTTTTACCTGTCAAAACTAAATTTTCTTAATTTTTTATTTGTTTAAGACAGAAAGCCCTAGGTATTTATAAGAACAGCTGGTGCAATGATAAACTACATTGTATCATGTCCGCTCGCACTATGATAAATCTACCGCATGGAGCTCAGTATATATGAGCCTGGGGCAGTGAGTTAGGGAGTTCAGTATATATGAGCCTGGGGCAGTGATATAGGGAGTTCAGTATATATGTGTCTGGGGCAGTGATATAGGGAGTTCAGTATATATGAGCCTGGGGCAGTGATATAGGGAGTTCAGTATATATGTGCCTGGGGCGGTGATATAGGGAGTTCAGTATATATGAGCCTGGGGCAGTGATATAGGGAGTTCAGTATATATGAGCCTGGGGCAGTGATATATGGAGTTCAGTATATATGAGCCTAGGGCAGTGAGATATGGAGTTCAGTATATATGTGCCTGGGGCAGTGATATAGGGAGTTCAGTATATATGAGCCTGGGGCAGTGATATAGGGAGTTCAGTATATATGAGCCTGGGGCAGTGATATAGGGAGTTCAGTATATATGTGTCTGGGGCAGTGATATAGGGAGCTCAGTATATATGTGTCTGGGGCAGTGAGATATGGAGTTCAGTATATATGAGCCTGGGGCAGTGATATAGGGAGTTCAGTATATATGAGCCTGGGGCAGTGATATAGGGAGTTCAGTATATATGAGCCTGGGGCAGTGAGATATGGAGTTCAGTATATATGAGCCTGGGGCAGTGATATAGGGAGTTCAGTATATATGAGCCTGGGGCAGTGATATAGGGAGTTCAGTATATATGAGCCTGGGGCAGTGATATAGGGAGTTCAGTATATATGAGCCTGGGGCAGTGATATAGGGAGCTCAGTATATATGTGTCTGGGGCAGTGAGATAGGGAGTTCAGTATATATGTGTCTGGGGCAGTGATATAGGGAGTTCAGTATATATGAGCCTGGGGCAGTGATATAGGGAGTTCAGTATATATGAGCCTGGGGCAGTGAGTTAGGGAGCTCAGTATATATGAGTCTGGGGCAGTGATATAGGGAGTTCAGTATATATGAGCCTGGGGCAGTGATATAGGGAGTTTAGTATATATGAGCCTGGGGCAGTGAGTTAGGGAGCTCAGTATATATGAGCCTGGGGCAGTAATATAGGGAGATCAGTATATATGAGCCTGGGGCAGTAATATAGGGAGTTCAGTATATATGAGTCTGGGGAAGTGATATAGGGAGCTCAGTATATATGTGTCTGGGGCAGTGAGATAGGGAGTTCAGTATATATGTGTCTGGGGCAGTGATATAGGGAGTTCAGTATATATGAGCCTGGGGCAGTGATATAGGGAGCTCAGTATATATGTGTCTGGGGCAGTGAGATAGGGAGTTCAGTATATATGTGTCTGGGGCAGTGATATAGGGAGTTCAGTATATATGAGCCTGGGGCAGTGATATAGGGAGTTCAGTATATATGAGCCTGGGGCAGTGAGTTAGGAAACTCAGTATATATGAGTCTGGGGCAGTGATATAGGGAGTTCAGTATATATGAGCCTGGGGCAGCGATATAGGGAGTTTAGTATATATGAGCCTGGGGCAGTGAGTTAGGGAGCTCAGTATATATGAGCCTGTGGCAGTGATATAGGGAGTTCAGTATATATGAGCCTGGGGCAGTGAGATATGGAGTTCAGTATATATGAGCCTGGGGCAGTGATATAGGGAGTTCAGTATATATGAGCCTGGGGCATTGATATAGGGAGTTCAGTATATATGAGCCTGGGGCAGTGATATAGGGAGTTCAGTATATATGAGCCTGGGGCAGTGATATAGGGAGCTCAGTATATATGTGTCTGGGGCAGTGAGATAGGGAGTTCAGTATATATGTGTCTGGGGCAGTGATATAGGGAGTTCAGTATATATGAGCCTGGGGCAGTGATATAGGGAGTTCAGTATATATGAGCCTGGGGCAGTGAGTTAGGGAGCTCAGTATATATGAGTCTGGGGCAGTGATATAGGGAGTTCAGTATATATGAGCCTGGGGCAGTGATATAGGGAGTTTAGTATATATGAGCCTGGGGCAGTGAGTTAGGGAGCTCAGTATATATGAGCCTGGGGCAGTAATATAGGGAGTTCAGTATATATGAGCCTGGGGCAGTAATATAGGGAGTTCAGTATATATGAGTCTGGGGAAGTGATATAGGGAGTTCAGTATATATGAGCCTGGGGCAGTGATATAGGGAGCTCAGTATATATGAGCCTGGGGCAGTGAGATATGGAGACTCCATATCTCACTGCCCCAGGCTCATATATACTGAGCTCCCTATATCACTGCCCCAGGCTCATATATACTGAACTCCCTATATCACTGCCCCAGACACATATATACTGAACTCCATATCTCACTGCCCCAGGCTCATATATACTGAACTCCCTATATCACTGCCCCAGACACATATATACTGAACTCCCTAACTCACTGCCCCAGGCTCATATATGCTGAACTCCATAATGGAGTTCAGTATATATGAGCCTGGGGCAGTGAGTTAGGGAGCTCAGTATATATGTGCCTGGGACAGTGAGTTGGAGAGCTCAGTATATATGTGCCTTGGGCAGTGAGATAGGAAGCTCAGTATATATGTGCCTATGGCAGTCAGTTAGAGAACTCAGTATATACAGTATCTCACAAAAATGAGTATACCCCTCACATTTTTGTAAATATTTAATTATATATTTTTATGTGAGAACACTGAAGAAATGACACTTTGCTACAATGTAAAGTAGTGAGTGTACAGGTTGTATAACAGTGTAAATTTGCTGTCCCCTGAAAATAATTCAACACCATTAATGTCTAAACCGTTGGCAACAAAAGTGAGTACACCCCTAAGTGGAAATGTCCAAATTGGGCCCAAGTATCCAATTTCCCTTCCCAGTGTCATGTGACTCGTTAGTGTTACAAGGTCTCAGGTGTGAATAGGGAGCTGGTGTGTTAAATTAGGTGTTATCGCTCTCACACTCTCTCATACTGGTCACTGGAAGTTCAACATGGTACCTCATGGCAAAGAACTCTCTGAGGATCTGAAAAAAAGAATTGTTGCTCTACATAAAGATGGCCAAGGCTATAAGAAGATTGCCAAGACCCTGAAACTGAGCTGCAGCACGGGACAGGTTCCATTTAGAACAGGCCTCGCCATGTTCGACCAAAGAAGTCGAGTGCACGTGCTCAGCATCATATCCAGAGGTTGTCTTTGGGAAATAGATGTATGAGTGCTGCCAACATGGCTGCAGAGGTTGAATGGGTGGGGGGTCAGCCTGTCAATGCTCAGACCATACACCGCACACTGCATCAAATTGGTCTGCATGACTGTCGTCCCAGAAGAAAGCCTCTTCTAAAGATGATACACAAGAAAGCCTGCAAACAGTTTGCTGAAGACAAGCAGACTAAGGATATGGATTACTGGAAGATAAACTTATTTGGTTCAAATGGTGTCAAGCGTGTGTGGCGGCAACCAGTTGAGGAGTACAAAGTGTGTTTTGCCTACAGTCAAGCATGGTCGTGGGAGTGTCATGCTCTGGGCCTGCATGAGTGCTACCAGCACTGAGGAGCTAAAGTTCAATGAGGGAACCATAAATGCCAAAATGTACTGTGACATACTGAAGCAGAGCATGATCCCCTCCCTTCAGAGACTGGGCCGCAGGGCAGTATTCCAACATGATAATGACCCAAAACACACCTCCATGACGACCACTGCCTTGCTAAAGAAGCTGAGGGTAAAGGTGATGGACTGGCCAAGCATGTCTCCAGACCTTAACCCTATTGAGCATCTGTGGGGCATCCTCAAATGGAAGGTGGGGGAGCGCAAGGTCTCTAACATCCACCAGCTCCATGATGTCGTCATGGAGGAGTTGAAGAGGACTCCAGTGGCAACCTGTGAAGGTCTGGAGAACTCCATGCCCGAGAGGGTTAAGGCAGTGCTGCAAAATAATGGTGGCCACACAAAATATTGACACTTTGGAGACAATTTGGACATTTCCACTTAGGGGTGTACTCACTTTTGTTGCCAATGGTTTAGACATCAATGGCTGTGTGTTGAGCTATTTTGAGGGGACAGCAAATTTACACTGTTATACAGGCTGTACACTCACTACTTTACATTGTAGCAAAGTGTCATTTCTTTAATGTTGTCACATGAAAAGATAAAATATTTACAGAAATGTGAGGGGTGTACTCACTTTTGTGAGATACTGTATGTATTTGGAGCAGTTAGTTAGGGATATATGTGCCTGGGGCAGTGAGTTAGGGAGCTCATTGTATATGTGCCTGGGGCAGTGAGTTAGGGAACTCAGTATATATGTGCCTTTCAAAGTGAGTTAGAGAGCTCAGTATATATGTATATGGGGCATTGAGTTAGGGAACTCAGTATATATGTGCCTGGGGCAGTGAGATAATTACCTGATCAAGTGAAATAAATTGTTTACAAATAGATCCTTAACCTTTATTTTTGTCATTTGAAATACTTATTAAAATACCTATTTTGCCTGTTGAAACTCTCACCTATACAATAGATTGCAAACAATTGGCATTGACAAAAATCAACCTTAAAGTAAGGGGAGGAGAGAGAGAGAGAGAGCTCAGCCTATTTGAAAGGGTGTTCCTGCAGCAGCTTTTAATTCAATAAACTCTCTGTCTCACATGAGTACATTGTCCCTTTAAATCCCTGAATATACTTGAAGGTGAATATCATATCAGCTCTCTCCCTTTGGCTCATCTAAGCTATAAATTGTTCAGATTTACTAGTTACCACTTTTTGAAAAATCCTCTTTTATCAAAATCCCAAGTAACTAGCTGATATTTAATAATCGTAGCGTCTTATTATAGAACTGAGTTCAACCAAAGTCTACTGTGGTGCGATGGATCAGGGAACTGTGTGGTTTACAGCTTCCTAAAAGTAATCTTCTGCCATATTAGAGTCCCACCTCACAACACCCTTATTCCGTTATCATTTTATTTTAATCTAGATTGTATCAATTTGTTTCTTGAATTGTTGAAGTGTGGAATTAATGTTTTTCTCTGTATTAAACCACAATTTACAAGTTCTTTTGCACCGTATTAAAATGTTTAAAAAACAAATGATTCTGTGATATAAGATATCAGCTGTTTATTAAGTGTAATAGAAGTGATAACATTCTTAAAGGGACATTTAACAGTAAATATATGTCAGACATAATGATTTATTCAAAACAAAGATTAGTTTTAGAATATGTAGCCTTTATTTTAACCATTATATTAATTTTAATTATTGATGATGAAATAAAGTACTCTAGATTCTCTAAAGTAATGGACACTGTTATGTTTAACCCTTTGAGTGCTAATGACGGCTCTGAGCCATCACAGAGTTTCTTACTCTGGTGCTAATGACGGCTCAGAGCCGTCATTAGAACTCTCCCACCTTCAGGGAGATCTAAGGGCTCCCACCCACTCCTACCCCGACGATCGGGCCTGCATAGTGACAGGCATCGCCGGGGCTTCACGTGATGCGCGGTGACGTCACGCGCAATAACGTGATGACGTCACCACGCAAATTTATTTATACTTAACAATGTTAAGTATAGGAGCAAGGGGCATGCTGCTTAGAAGCCTGTATCTCAGGCTAACCTAACTAAGCCTGCAATCGCCTAACCTTTCCAACAGTGTAAGTCTTGGGGTCTGAAAATAAATAAAGAAAACCTTAAAAAATATTAGCACCCAGGTGGGAAAGTGCTTAGCACTCAAAGGGTTAAACTAGTTTTCTAATTATCTATGGCTTCTGCTGAGAACAAATAGGGAAATGTATATATAAACCAGACAATCATTTTTTTTGTGTGTGTATTTGTCTAATTTATTGCCTGTTTTATATCTAATGTCCTTAAATGTTTGCAGAAGGAAAGTGATATAATGAGAACACTTAAAGGGATAGGAAAGTCAAAACTAAACTTGCCTGATTCATATAGAGCATGTAATTTTAAGAGACTTTTAAATTCACTTCTATTTTCAAATGTGCTTTGTTCTCTTGGTATCCCTTGTTGAAAAAAAATATGCACATATCCAACACTAGTGGGAGCTGCTGCTTATTGGTGCCTGCACACATTTGTCTCTTGTGATAAGCTGACTAGATGTGTTCATCTTGCCGTCAGTAGTGCAATGCTCTTCCTTCAGAAAGGATAACCCCTAATCTGCCGCTCGGGACATCGCTGCCACTATAATAAACATATTAACCCCTTAACCACCGCACTCCCGCATCACAAACATTAGTTAAATATTATAAACCCCTAATCTGCCGCCCCTAACATCGCTGCCACCTACCTATATTTATTAACCCCTAATCTGCCGCCCCCAACGTCGCCGCCACTATACTAAAGTTATTAACCCCTAAACCTAAGTCTAACCCTAACCCTAACACGCCCTAACTTAAATATAATTAAAATTAATCTAAAGAAAACCTACTATTAATAACTAAATAATTCATATTTAAAACTAAATACTTACCTGTAAAATAAACCGCTAGCTACAATATAACTAATAGTTACATTGTATCTAGCTTAGGGTTTATTTTTATTTCACAGCTAAGTTTGTATTTATTTTAAATAGGTAGAAAATTTACTAAATAGTTATTAAATATTTACTAACTACCTAGCTAAAATAAATACAAATTTACCTGTAAAATAAAACCTAACCCGTCTTACACTAACACCTAACCTTACACTACAATTAAATAAATTACCTAAATTAAATACAAATACCTAAATTACAAAAAACCCCACTAAATTACACAAAATAAAAAACAAATTACAAGATATTTAAACTAATTACACCTAATCTAATAGCCCTATCAAAATAAAAAGCCCCCCCAATAAAAAAAAAAAACCTAGCCTAAACTAAACTACCAATAGCCCTTAAAAGGGCCTTTTGTGGGGCATTGCCCCAAATAAATCAGCTCTTTTACCTGTAAAAAAAATACAAACAACCCCCCAACAGTAAAACCCACCATCCACACAACCAACCCCCCAAATAAAACCCTAACTAAAAAAACCTAAGTTCCCCATTGCCCTGAAAAGGGCATTTGGATGGGCAGTGCCCTTAAAAGGGCATTTAGCTCTATTGCTGCCCAAACCCTAATCTAAAACTAAAACCCATCCAATAAATTATTAAAAAAACACTAACCCCCTGAAGATCCACTTTCAGTTTTGAAGACCGGACATCCATCGTCAACAAAGCCAGGAGAAGTCCTCAATGAAGCAGCAAGAAGTCCTCAACGAACCCGGGAGAAGTCTTCATCCAAGCCGGGAGAAGTGGTCCTCCGGATGCGCAGAAGTCTTCATCCAGACAGCATCTTCGATCTTCATCCATCCGGCACGGAGCGGGTCCATCTTCAAGACATCCGGCACGGAGCATCCTCTTCTTACAATGACTCCCGATGAATGAAGGTTCCTTTAAGTGACATCATCCAAGATGGCGTCCCTTAGATTACGATTGGCTGATAGAATTCTATCAGCCAATCGGAATTAAGGTTGAAAAAATCCTATTAGCTGATGCAATCAGCCAATAGGATTGAGCTCGCATTCTATTGGCTGTTCCAATCAGCCAATAGGATTTTTTCAAACTTAATTCAGATTGGCTGATAGATTTCTATCAGCCAATCTGTGCCGAATGTCTTGAAGATGGACCCGCTCCGCGCCGGATGGATGAAGATCGAAGATGCCGTCTGGATGAAGACTTTTGCCCGTCTGGAGGACCACTTCTCCCGGCTTGGATGAAGACTTCTCCCAGCTTCATTGAGGACTTCTCCCGGCTTCGTTGACGATGGATGTCCGTTCTTCAAAACTGTAAGTGGATCTTCGGGGGTTAGTGTTAGGTTTTTTTAATGGTTTATTGGGTGGGTTTTTAGTTTTAGATTAGGGTTTGGGCAGCAATAGAGCTAAATGCCCTTTTAAAGGCAATGCCCATCCAAATGCCCTTTTCAGGGCAATGGGGAGCTTAGGTTTTTTTAGTTAGGGTTTTATTTGGGGGGTTGGTTGTGTGGGTGGTGGGTTTTACTGTTGGGGGGTTGTTTGTATTTTTTTCAGGTAAAAGAGCTGATTTCTTTGGGGGCAATGCCCCGCAAAAGGCCCTTTTAAGGGCAATTGGTAGTTTAGTTTAGGCTAGGGTTTTTTTTTATTTTGGGGGGCTTTTTATTTTGATAGGGCTATTAGATTAGGTGTAATTAGTTTAAATATCTTGTAATTTGTTTTTTATTTTGTGTAATTTAGTGTTTGCTTGTTTTTTGTAATTTAGGTATTTGTATTTAATTTAGGTAATTGTATTTAATTTAGGTAATTTATTTCATTGTAGTGTAAGGTTAGGTGTTAGTTTAAGACAGGTTAGGTTTTATTTTTCGGGTAAATTTGTATTTATTTGAGCTAGGTAGTTAGTAAATAGTTAATAACTATTTACTAACTATTCTACCTAGTTAAAATAAATACAAACTTGTCTGTGAAATAAAATAAAACCAAAGATAGCTACAATGTAACTATTAGTTATATTGTAGCTAGCTTAGGGTTTATTTTACAGGTAAGTATTTAGTTTTAAATAGGAATAATTTAGGTAATATTTTAATTATATTAAAGTTAGGGGGTGTTAGGGTTAGACTTAGGTTTAGGGGTTAATAAATTTAGTATTGTGGCGGCGACGTTGGGGGCGACAGATTAGGGGTTAATAACTGTAATGTAGGTGGCGGCGATGGTAGGGACAGCAGTTTAGGGGTTAATAATATTTAACTAGTGTTTGTGATGCAGGAGTGCGGCAGTTTAGGGGTTAATATGTTTATTATAGTGGCAGCGATGTCCGGAGCAGCAGATTAGGGGTTAATAATTTTATTTTAGTGTTTGCGATGCGGGAGGGCCTCGGTTTAGGGGTTAATAGGTAGTTTATGGGTGTTAGTGTACTTTTCAACACTTTAGTTATGAGTTTTATGCTACAGCTCTGTAGTGTAAAACTCATAACTACTGACTTTAGAATGCGTTACGAATCTTGCGGGATAGGCTGTACCGCTCACTTTTTGGCCTAAAAAAAAAGTTTGTAATACCGGCGCTATGGAAGTCCCATTGAAAAAAGACTTTACGAAAATTGCGTAAGTTAATTTGCGGTGCGGCCAAAAAAGTGTGCAGGACAGCTGTACCTACAAGACCATAATACCAGCGGTAGTGAAAAAGCAGCGTTATGAGTCTTAACGCTGCCTTTTTTACTCATACCGCAAAACTCGTAATCTAGCCGATAGTTAGTTCTATTTTCCCTCCCACTGCATCATGTGGCAGCCATCAGCCAATCGCAAAATGTATATACATATATTCTGTGAATATTACACATGCTCAGTAGATGCTGGTGCCTCAGAAAGTGTGCATATAAAATGATTGTGCACATTTAGATAATGGAAGTGAATGGGAAAGTTGTTTAAAATTGTGTGCTCTATCTGAATGAAGAAAGTTTAGTTTTGGCTTGACTGTTCCTTAAATATACATTATTATTTAAAAGGACTATTAATTTTACATTTTAAAAACGTTGCATTTTTTAAAAAAATTACCTTTGGCACATAGAAACATTTAAAATTTTAGTTCTTTTCATCACATTTTTGCAGGATTTTGTTTGTCTTTTCATATGCAATTTTTTTTACTTGAAATCCACTTTTTTTTGCATATCTTCCAACATTTTCCAGCTGGGGCTAGGATTCCTATGCTGTGTGAGAGAGGCTTGTGGGTGGAGTTATGGTTGTTATTTTGGTGGAGACATGGCAAAAATGGGAGTGCTCTCGGATTTTCTGAGTTCAGAGTTTGTTGTTGGTAAGTGGAGCAAGATCTGTTATAGACAGAGTCTGAACAGTCCATTGTATCACTACTGTGGAATGGGTAATAAAGGGATTATCTATCTTTTTAAACAATAACAATTCTGGAGTTGAATGTCCCTTTAAGACTTGGCTGATATGTTATTCTATAGCAACACAAAAGAAATTTCTTGCAATTAGAAGTTGTTTAATGTCCTTTTAACTACATTTTACTGTTATATTGTTTACTAATTTAAGGATTTTTCATTGAAACAAGCGCTCTCCAGCTTCTTTGGCGGAGTCGGGTGAGGTTGTAGAAACCACCATTTTAAAATATAAAAAAGGTAATGACATGCATTGCAAAGTTGTTTTGAAGTAAATATTTATTGGAAAATAAATTTAGTTGAGTTTAATGTACCTTTAAAGTTTTCATACATATTAGGCTAGATTACAAGAGGAGCGCTAATTTATCGCTCGTCTCTAAATGGGCTGGTTAATTTTAAAAATGTGCCCCAATTGTGGACTGTGTTTAAACTGTAAATATATATGTACGTACTGTATATGCTTATATACATATATATTTATATGTTAATATGTGTATATACTATACTATATACAGTATATTTTAAATTTGATGCCCATCATTATGCAAGTTACCCCCTCCTTTGCTGCACTAGGTTCTGTGCTGCGTATGACAGCATCAGAATGAGCCTCCCATTGGAGCCTATAGAAGCGCACTCTCATGAGCCCAAAGCTTCCATGCAATGCGAACACTAGGTCGCATTCGCATTGTGGGTCACTTATAAATCCAGCGCACAATTGCATGTGCTAGTATTAAGAGTGGAACGAAAATATCGCAATCGCAAAAGTGCGAGTGGTAAAGAGTAGTAGATAGCAAAGAGTAGTAGATAACATTGTACTGATGTTCCTTAACTTCTTTAATCAAAATATGTTTGAAAAACATTTAGAGCCAGATAACAATTGGAGCATTATTTATCGCTCCCGCTCGCACTAACTCCGTTAGAAGTAAGCTTTTCGTATATATACATACTTATACATCTTGAGCCCTTATAATTTTTTGTGCAATTATTTTTGTAATTTTTTTTATTAGTGTTTTTATGAGTGTCGTACTTTTCAATGTATTTTTTATGTGTTTTGTGACACTTTTACGTTTCGCGAAACAGTGAGCTCTGAGGTTATGCTATCCCGACATGCATAAAATTAAATTGCGCTCAATCGATCGTGTTTACTTTCAGCCACGATAACCCAATATCGCTCACGCGCACGCCACTCATAATCTGGTCCCTAATGAGTATGAGTTAATGTTTTAGATTTTGGCAATTAAATGCTCATTTTAATTTATTTTTTTTCTTTGTGGAAATTTTATTTTAGAAACTAGACGCGCAATTTGATTCACTGATTTTGCTGTATTCTTTGCATCCACTTGAAAATGGAAAACTAATAGCCCCTGTTAAAAAAAAAATGGACACATCACAAAAATGTGTTTGATTCGTTCATGCAGTTAAAACTGTTATCGTAAAAGCGGAAAAAGGTTTTCTGCAGGCGGGAAAGGATTCAAATTATTTTACACTATTCAATAGAAATTCAGCAATTTCTCTGTCAGTAAACTGACTTCTCTGTAAGCCAATAAGTAAGATTACTTTTTATTCCTTACCCCCTTCACCGCTTGTGTATTAAGTTTAGGGACATGATGACCAAAAGTGTTGCAATGTGGCGATATATTAAAAAAAGGATCTGTGACAATGTTGAAGAAAGCTGGTGAAATATTACAAGCAGCTGAAATCGGTGTTTGAAGACAGCATTGACGAGAGGCGTTTTACTATAGATCATAATGGCTGGGGATGCTGGTGAAATATTCCAAGCAGCAACACCTACATTGGTAATGTAAAGTAAAGGATCCCTTATGCATATATCACACAGCAAAATATACGTACCGCTGCCTACACTACTAACCCCCAAACCGACATAACCCCCCACCGCAATAATCCCTACACTACTTAACCCCTATACCGCCATTACCTCCACCACAATAAACCTAACCTATTAACCCCTATACCGCCACTACCCCCACCGCAATAAACCCCTGACCTATTAACCCCTATATTGTCACTACCCCCACTGCAATAAACCCTTAACCTATTAACCCCTATACTGCCACTAAACCCACTGCAAGAAAAAAAAAATTACAATAATATGTATTAACCAGGAAAATGCATATACGTGAAACATTGTAATACATGTATCGGAATAGCTCCTATAATTTTAATAGGAAGGTTTTTTTTATTTACTTTATTAGTAAGTTAGATCGCAGACATGACGCAGATGAGTACTTTCAGTGGGAGTTAGCTGGGTGTTCCAGGGGTGTAACCTGCATTGTCGCACCATCTTTTCAGTGGTGGGATTTTTCAGTGTGAGGCAGGTTGTGTAGATTCAGTAGATGTAAGGTTAGGTATTATTTGAAGTGTTACTACACAGAAACCTATTTTTTGTTTCAGTGAACACACTGTCAGTGCTGATAGTGTAGATGAGTGGCAATGCCGTCAGACTTTTCCTGACGTAACAATCCCCATTATATTCTATGTGAGACACATCGCCACTCGTCGGCAGTTCTTGGCTCAACCCCCTTTTTTGGAATATATCGCCTGCCCGAAAGGCTGGAAAAAAAATGTTTTCCTTTGGTCTGACAATATTTTGAATATTGAAGCCTTGATGAGGATCAATTGTCATCATCCAGGAAAGGAGAACAGGTTTTCAGAGCTGATTTTGGCACCCTCCTGCTCTTACTGGTATAAGTGAAGTGGTAGAGTACCCTAGCATTTATTGTAAAAATTCAGCTACACCAAACTAAAAATTATTATTTATTTATTTTCTGAAAGATTTATCTAAAAAAAAAATTCTGAACACATGACTATTTGAAATACCCATTTTCTGATTTTGGAATGTGGTATCACAATGCAATTTTTTTTTTTTAAACTTCCATCTAAATTGGGGGTTGTACTCTGAAACTCCTTCTACCTTGAACAGATAATCGCTCGAAATATCCTTACATTAAACTTTTTGGGGAAATCCTCAGTACTTATTTTTAGGGCTAGAAATTTTCACCAGTCCGCTATTCCCTAATGCAGAGCTTTCCAAACTTTTCATGTTGGCGACGCACTTTTTAGACCTACATCATTTTGTGACACAGTAGTTCAGTTGTACTAGCAAACAAGAGGTTAAACTAACTTGTTTTAAGAGTTATAGACACATACATAAATTATATAATCACTAAATGTATTTAAGTAACAGTATGTATGTTTAAGAAATTAAAAAAGTTTAATAACACCAATAGCTATCTACTATTTTAATGGGCTGAGGTTGATGGGATGAACACAGTTTCTGAATATTTGATGGAATATTAGATAAAGACACTCGCATTTCATCAGCAAGCATTTTTAAGCTTCCACTTCTTATCCATATATCAAGAGCAGGAGCAGCAATGCACTACTGGGATCCAGGTGAAAAAAAAATAAAACAAGTCAAACTTCAGCTGCCGCCCTCAGAGATCTGCGTGTCCGACTGACTACTGCCCGCGCTGCAGACATACTGCTGTCCCACTCACTGACTACACGTGCAGTCACAAGCCGATTGAGGAGACTACACGTGCAGTCACAAGCCGATTGAGGAGACTACACGTGCAGTCAGGAGCCAATTTTCCCACGAAAGCCGCCAATGGGAATAGTTTCAGTTCCCGCTGAGCTGTGCCAATCGGTTAAGATGATGTGTGACCCACTAGATATTAATCACGTGTCAAGCACATGATATGCGTAGCAGGCAGGCGTAAAGTCAGAAACCAACATTTTTTTTTTTTTTAAATGTTAAATTCAAAAAAATGTGTGCTGAAGCAGGAACACGCCTACACACTGCTGCCAACACACACTTTGGAAAGCACTGCCCTAATGAATTAGAAACTTCAAGTCATAATTCAGAGGTTTTCTATATTTATTTATTTGCGTGGAGTAGTATTTTTTTCTCTTCTCACTAATAACCCCTTGCTGATTAACCATAGTAATACACCCCTGCTTATGTTATTAATATACAATGAATTTGAGTGCTATAAAGTTAATTTATGTAACTTTACTAATAGGCAACATATAGGCCCAGATTCAAACAGAATCTTTTTTGGAAACAAATATATCATGGAATAAATTTGCCACAGCATCATAACTCCAAGATTGCAAAATGCAAAGAAATTTGTTCCTGCCGCTCATCACATCTGCACAGTGTCATCACAATCAGTGGAACAGCATTTATCTAGTTAATGTTCGCCTCTTTAAAACATGAAAATGCCTTCAAAACTTTATTGACCAAACAAATAATAATGGGGAAAAAACCTTCCTCAATAAAACCGCACTCTAACAAATGCAAAAAATAACAATTTGAAAAAAGTCGAAGAAAAATGGATTCAGCTTTGCAATAGCTAGACCTATGTTTAAAGGGACAGTGTAGTCAAAATTAAACTTCCATAATTCAGATAGGGCATGACATTTTAAACAACTTTCCTATTTACTTTTATCACATTTGCTTTGTTCTCTTGGTATTCTTTGTTAAAAGCTAAAGCTTGGTAGGCTCATATGCAAATTTCTAAGCCCATGAAGGTTGTCTCTTATCTCAGTGCATTTTGACAGTTTTTCACAGCTAGACAGCACTAGTTCACGTGTGCCATATAGATAACATTGTGCTCACTCCCATGGAGTTATTTATAAGTCAGCACTGATTGGATAAAATGCAAGCCTGTAAAAAGCACTGAAATAAGAGGACAGTCTGCAGAGACTTAGGGGCCGATTTAACTTTGTGCGATCATGATTGCAGATCATGTCCGCTGCACATCAATAAATGCCGACAGAATATGCTGGTGAACTGCTGGTGCAATGCCGCCCCCTGCAGATTTGCGGCCAATCTCGCTAGCAAGGGGTATCAATCAACCCGATCGTATTCGATCGGGTTTATTTCCGGCGATGTCTGTCCGCCGCCTCAGAGCAGGAGCACAGGTTACGGAGCAGCGGTCTTTAGACCACTGCTTCTTGTGCTTCTGGCGAGCCTGAAGGTTCGCCAGAAACACGGGACATCAAGTTCGATACGGAGCTTGATAAATATGCCCCATTGATATAAGGTAATTACAGAGGTAAAAAGTAAATTAATATAACTGTGTTGGTTATGCAAAACTGAGGAATGGGTAATAAAGGGATTAGCTATCTTTTAAAACAAAAACAATTCTGGAGAAGAAAAATCCACACTATGCCCCAGTACAACTACAGTCAGATCCTCATTTGTGTTTGCAAGGTCTCTAAGACGCTATTGATTCTATACAATGAGACTGTTATGGAACATACCCGGGGATGCTGTTCCTTTATTGTTCCTTTATTTAGACATGCATTGAAATAAATTTACTGCATACAATGATTATAGGTAACTTTCTTTCTTTATCCAAAGGCAGAAAATCCATACATAATACATATCCACCACAAAAATCAAAAGCAAGATTAAGTTAAGTGCTTTCTGATTTCTGTGATTTGGCAACTATGGCTGTTGTCTTTGGCCAGGACTCCACCTTCTCCTTCACAGTTAATCACTTTAGATCTAAATCAGAGATTTCATACCAAGGCCCTACATGGTGAAACAAGTGATTATCACCCTACTAAAGATAAACAAAATCCTTACTTAGGTAATTATTTTTATGTAAAGGGGCATAAAAGTTACGAGTTGGTAACTGGTGGCTATGTATATATGCTTCTTATGATTGGCTCACCAGATGTGTTCAGCTAGCTCCCAGTAATGCAGAGGATTTTTTTCACTATTATATCTCTTTAATTCTAATAAAATCAGAAACTGTATATTAAAAAATAACTGATATAGTTTTATGTATATTTTTTTAATCATCTGTTTTTACAACAGCACATTTTATATTTTCCTGAAGTTCAAATACATTGAAATGGTAAATTAAAGGATTTTACAAAATTATACCTGATTCTGGACATGTGCACACCGAAAAAAATTGTTTTGTTTTGTTTTAATTAGTTAAATAAATAATTTAGTTTCAGCATATTAGTTATGTTAAGTTAAATCATTTTTCGGATCCATTCGTTATTTCGGAACCATTCCTTATTCATTATTCCTTCTATCTAAACCGCCGTCCCCCCACATCACCAACACTAAATAAACCTATTCCCCTTCAAACCGCCGTGCCCCACATCACCAACACTAAATAAACTTATTAAAGGGACACTAAACCCAAGATTTTTCTTTCATGATTCAGATAGAGAATACAATTTTTAGCAACATTCCAATTTACTTCTATTATCTAATTTGCCTAATTCTTTAGATATCATTTGATGAAGAAATAGCTATGCACAAGGGTGAGCCAATCACATGGGGAATCTATGTGCAGCAACCAATCAGCAACTACTGTGCATATCTGGATATGCTTTTTAGCAAAGGATATCAAGAGAATGAAGCAAATTAGATAATAGAAGTCAATTAGAAAGTTGTTTAAAATGGCATGCTCTTTCTAAATCATGAAATAAAAAATTTGGGTTTCATGTCCCTTTAACCTCTAAACCACCATCCCCCCACATCGCCAAAACTAAATAAAGCTATTAACCCCTAAACCGCCATCCCCCTACATCCCCAACACTAAATAAACATATTAACCACTAAACTGCCATCCCCCTACATCCCCAACACTAAATAAACTTAT
This sequence comes from Bombina bombina, assembly GCF_027579735.1. NCBI lineage: Eukaryota > Metazoa > Chordata > Amphibia > Anura > Bombinatoridae > Bombina > Bombina bombina. The sequence continues at coordinate 62,913,626 of NC_069504.1, read as the reverse complement.
TAACCTCTAAACCACCATCCCCCCCACATCGCCAACACTAAATAAAGCTATTAACCTCTAAAACGCCATTCTCCTACATCCCCAATACTAAATAAACGTATTAACCCCTAAACCGCCACCCCCCTACATCCCCAACACTAAATAAACTTATTAACCTCTAAACCGCCACCCCCCCACATCACCAACACTAAATAAACGTATTAACCTCTAAACTGCCATTCCCCCACATCACCAACACTAATTAAACTTATTAACCTCTAAAGCACCATCCCCCCACATCACCAACACTAAATAAACATATTAACCTCTAAACCACCATCCCGCACATTGTCAATACTAAATAAACTTATTAACCTCTAAACCACCATCCCCCAACATCACCAACACTAATTAAACTTATTAACCTCTAAAGCACCATCCCCCCACATCACCAACACTAAATAAACATATTAACTTCTAAACCACCATCCCGCACATTGTCAACACTAAATAAACTTATTAACCTCTAAACCACCATCCCCCAACATCGCCAACACTAAATAAACTTATTAACCTCTAAACCACCATCCCCCCACATCGCCAACACTAAATAAACTTATTAATCTCTAAACCACCATCCCCCCACATCACCAACACTAAATAAACTTATTAACCTCTAAACCACCACCCCCCCACATAGCCAACACTAAATAAACTTATTAACCTCTAAACCACCATCCTCCCACATCGCCAACACTAAATAAAGCTATTAACCAATAAACCGCCATCCCCCTACATCCCCAACACTAAATAAACTTATTAACCTCTAAACCACCATCCCCCCACATCGCCAACACTAAATAAACTTATTAACCTCCAAACCACCATCCCCCCACATCGCCAACACTAAATAAACTTATTAACCTCAAAACCACCATCCCCCCACATCAACAACCCTAAATAAACTTATTAACCTCTAAACCACCATCCCCCCACATCACCAACACTAAATAAACATATTAACCTCTAAACCACCATCCCCCCACATCACCAACACTAAATAAACTTATTAACCTCTAAACCACCACCCCCCCACATCGCCAACACTAAATAAACATATTAACCTCTAAACCACCATCCCCCCACATCACCAACACTAAATAAACTTATTAACCTCTAAACCACCATCCCCCACATCACCAACACTAAATAAACATATTAACCTCTAAACCACCATCCCCCCACATCACCAACACTAAATAAACTTATTAACCTCTAAACCACCATCCCCCCACATCCCCAACACTAAATAAACTTATTAAACTCTAAACCACCATCCGCCTACATCCCCAAAACTAAATAAACTTATTAACCTCTAAACCGCCATCCCCCCACATCACCAGCACTAAATAAACTTATTAACTTCTAAACCACCATCCCCCCACATCACCAACACTAAATAAACTTATTAACCTCTAAACCACCATCCCCCCACATCGCCAACACTAAATAAAGCTATTAACTTCTAAACCGCTATCCCTCCATATCGCAGCTACCTAAATTAAACTATTAACCCCTAAACCTAACACCCCCTAACTTTAGCATAATTAAAATACACCTATATTAAAGTTACAATATTACTAACTACTTAGTAAAAATAAATACAAACTTACCTGTGAAACAAAAATAAAACCTAAGCTTAAACTAAAAAAACTAACATTACTTGTTAAAAAAATACAAAAAATAAAAAACCTAACATTACTAAAAATAGTAAAACCTAACATTACAAAAAAAAACTTCAATTACAAAAAATAATAAACACTAAAATTACAAAAATAAAAAAACTACCATTACAAAAAATAACAAACAAAATTATTAAAAAAAATAAAATGTATTTCTATTCTAATACCCCTGTTTTAAAAATACCCCAGAATAAAAAAAAACCTAATCTATAAGTAAACTCCCAATAGCCCTTAAAAGGGCCTTTTGTAGGTTATTGCCCTAAAGTTAGCAGCTCTTTTTCCAATAAAATAAACCAAATACCCCCTAACATTAATACCCCCCAGTCCCCCAACCCCCCAAAATAAATAAAAACAAACTAAAAAAAAAGCGTAGGAGCCGGCCCCTTTTTGGTTCAGAACCTGGGTAGCGCTTGCTGATTGGTGGATACATTTAGACAGCCAATCAGAAAGCGCTTCCAAGCCACTTCCAAGGTGCTGAACAAAAAATGAGCCAGCTCCTATGCTTACATTCTTGCTTTTTCAAATAAAGAAACCAAGAGAATGAAAATAAATGTTAATAGGAGTAGGTTAGAAAGTTGCTTAAAATTAACTGATCTAGGCTTTTTCTTTAAAAGGACATTCAGCTCTTTTTCAGCCCATTAAAAATAAAAAAGCCCTAATCTTAAAAAAAAAACACAAGCCAAGAATAAAAAAAAAACTAACCTCAAAATCGGTACTCACCATTGCTTAACAACTTCATCCAGGTGGCTCCATCTTCATCTATCGCGGGTCCATCTTCTATCTTCACGGCGGAGGCACAGAGGGGTCGGTGGATAGGTTTATTTAGTGTTGGCAATGGGGGGGGCAAGGCGGGTTTAGGGGTTAATAGCTTTATTTAGTGTTGGCGATGTGAGGGGACAGTAGTTTAGAGGTTAATAGGATTATTTAGTGTTGGTGATGTGGGGGATGGTGGTTTAGGTAGAATGAATATGAAAAATAAATAACGAATGTATCTGAAAATTCGTTAACTAATTTATTAGTTTTCTGTATTTTTTCGGTATTTTCTTTATGTTGCCGATTCTAAAATTCGGATTGACTCGAATCTTCGAATCAGCCAAACTTCGGATGAAAACAAAATTCGTCCAAAATGAATTGCACATGTTTACTAGTGATGTCGCGAATAGTTCGCCGGCGAATAGTTCCCAGCGAACATAGCATGTTCGCGTTCACCATTGTGGGCGAACATATGCGATGTTCGATCCGCCCCCTATTCATCATCATTGAGTAATACTTTGACCCTGTACCTCACAGTCAGAAGACACATTCCAGCCAATCAGCAGCAGACACTCCCTCCCAGACCCTCCTACCTCCTGGACAGCATCCATTTTAGATTCATTTGGAAGCTGCATTCTTAGTGAGAGGAGGGACAGTGTAGCTGCTGCTGATTTAATAGGGAAATTGATAGCTAGGCTAGTGTATTCAGTGTCCACTACAGTCCTGAAGGACTCATCTGATCTCTGCTGTAAGGACAGCACCCCAAAAAGCCCTTTTTAGGGCTAGAACATCAGTCTGCTTTTTTTTTTTTTTTTCCTGTGTAATCTAATTGCAGTTGCCTGCCTGCCAGCATGTGTGTCAGGCTCACAGCGTATACTGTGCCCAGTTGCCCAGTGCCACCACTCATATCTGGTGTAACAGTAGTGTAGATTTAAAAAAACAAACACTTTTTTGACTGTGTTAAATAATAGCAGTCAGTTTCCTTCACACGTGTGCGTTTCAGTGCCTGCCTCCCAGGGCACAGTGTCACCCCAGTGCAACTCATATTTGGTGTAACAGTAGTGTAGATTTAAAAAAAAACAACACTTTTTTGACTGTTTTAAATAATAGCAGTCAGTTTCCTTCACACGTGTGCGTTTCAGTGCCTGCCTGCCAGGGCACAGTGTCACCACAGTGCAACTCATATCTGGTGTAACAGTAGTGTAGATTTAAAAAAAACAACACTTTTTTGACTGTGTTAAATAATAGCAGTCAGTTTCCTTCACACGTGTGCGTTTCAGGGCCTGCCTGCCAGGGCACAGTGTCACCCCAGTGACACTGGGGTGACACTACCTGATCGATACAACATCATACCTGATGTTTTAAAGCACGTTATTCCAAACAATTTAGGAATGTTAGGTGATTTATGCCCTTTATGGCTTAAAACCAGACTCTGCATCAACTATGTAATTTTGCATGGGAGTTTTGCCATGGATCCCCCTCCGGCATGCCACAGTCCAGGTGTTAGTACCCTTGAAACAACTTTTCCATCACTATTGTGGCCAGAAAGAGTCCCTGTGGGTTTAAAAATTTGCCTGCCCATTGAAGTCAATGGTGGTTCGCCCGGTTCGCCAACATTTGGGGAAGTTCGCGTTCGCTGTTCGTGAACCCAAATTTTTAGGTTCGCGACATCACTAATGTTTACTCGATTCCATTATGCTATCCCAATGTAAACCACTATACATTTCTTTACATTTTTATTACATATATTTTTATAATTATTTGAATTTTTTTATTATTTATTTTATAATAATAACAGTTTTCGTGAATATTTTTTGCATTTTACATGTAGATAAATTATTTGCAGACTAAAAGCAGCAGGTATATCAACCGCCAAGTGTGCTTAAAGTCACTGTTGCTGAGCCAATAAAAACAAAAGAATTGTAAATCTTTCAGATACTGACAATACAAGAAAACTATTAGTGCTGTTCTCAAATTGGCCCTTTATTCATATACAGAAATCCTGCCACATAATGATAAAATCACATGAAATAATAAGATGAAATGTTTTGTAAAGTTGTAATTAAATACTCGCATAGTTCCATGTTTGCATTTTATCAAAAGTGATGCTAAGCCACCTTTAAAAAGGCAGAGAAATTCCATCTGCACCCTTGAACAAGCATGTATTTTAATATGAGCATGGGCACGTGTAGCTATCAAGCACTCTATTGCTCCCATGAATCTGTGTGCATGTCACAGTAAGCACACGTGAACTAGCACATGCATGCACACAACACCCATCTGAATTCTGCACAGCCGACAGGCATCATGGTGGCCACAGTAACCACAGTGTCTCTGGCCTTTTACAGAGCAAGTGCTGCACATTGAGTATAGAATTAAAGTTGGAAACACATAAATTGCTGTTTTTCTATTGCTAACACACACTTATATCTGTATTGGATAATAATTTACTTCCATTTTAAAATGGAAAAATATTTGACTACACTATTATATATATATATATATATATATATATATATTTAAAACTAAATACTTACCTATACAATAAACCATTAGATAGCTACAAAATAACAATTTTTATTTTACAGGCAACTTTTTATTTATTTTAACTAGGTAGAATAGTTATTAAATAGTTATTAACTATTTAATAACTTCCTAGTTAAAATAAATACAAAAGTACCTGTAAAATAAATCCTAACCTAGGTTACAATTACACCTAACACTACACTATCTTTAAATAAATTACCTAAATTAACTACAATTAATTACAATTAAATTAAATAAACTAAATTACGAAAAAAAAACCACTAAATTACAGAAAAAAATAAAATAATTACAATTTTTTAAAACTAATTACACCTAATCTAATCCCCCTAATAAAATAAAAAAGCCCCCAAAAATAATAGAAATCCCTACCCTATACTAAATTACAAATAGCCCTTAAAAGGGCTTTTTGCAGGGCATTGCCCCAAAGTAATCAGCTCTTTTACCTGTAAAACAAAGACAATACCCCCTCAACATTACAACCCACCGTCCACACACCCAACCCTACTCTAAAACCCACCCAATTCCCCCTTAATAAAACCTAACACTACCCCCTTGAAGATCACCCTACCTTGAGATGTCTTCACCCAACCGGGCAGAAGTGGTCCTCCAGGCGGCATCTTCTATCTTCATCCATCCGGAGCGGAGCGGGTCCATCTTTAAGACATCCGACGCGGAGCATCCTCTTCTTCCGATGACTAACACTAAATGACGGTACCTTTAAGTGACGTCATCCAAGATGGCATCCCTTCAATTCCGATTGGCTGATAAAATGCTATCAGCCAATCGGAATTAAGGTAGAAAAAATCCTATTGGCTGATTACGTTTAATGTAATAGTATTTCTAATGCTATCTTTAAAAGTAATATTTAATTCAAATTTTTTGCAAAACATTCGCCCATTCTTAGTTTTCTATTTCTAACGTCACACATACAAAATAAAATTTGTGTCTCTTCAATGTCCCTTTAACCACTTACAGCAAAAAAAAAAATCTTTTTTTTTTTGTTTAATACTATATTAAAACACAGAAGGTTTCTTTTCATAATGTAACCCTTTTATAAACTGTTCTTTCATTTTTTTTGTAAAGTAATTTGTAAACATTACTTAAATGAAAATGACAGCCTGACATTTTAAATATCACATTATACCATTTGTCACAGTAAGACAGACACAGAGGCTGCTTTAGTAATCCAGCTACTAGTTTTTTATCATTCCTTTAAGTCTGTTTATATAGGATACATTACTTTCGCAGGACCGGTTTAGCTGGAAAAAAAAAATTGAGATGCAAAGTTACGATTTTGTATTTGGAAGAGCAAAAAGTAAGTTTCAACAAAAAGCCAACCAACCGTCATTCTACAGATATTTTCCATGGCGACAATCGGATTACATAGTTTAAATAGTGTACAAGTTTCTTCATTCTAGGTTCACTGCAGAACCACATTGTCACAATGCAGAATTTGTGCCAAAAAGTCGCTGTACTGTGGTTTGTAAATCTACTAAAAACATATTTCTTGACATCATTTTTGTTCCTTGATCTTTAGGAATGAACATAAGTCTACAAAATGGGACTTTTATATTTATATTCTAATGTAAAAATAGAGTGATCTTTGTTTTTAAAGGATTTTATTTGTAATAAGAATCTGTGTTTTTATATTAATTTAATTCACACCTGAGGAAGGGGCGTGTCCCTGAAACAAGTAGTGGTAACGTATACACAGAGTCTGGCCAGGCAAGTGTCTGCAGTTTCTCTCGCTCTTCATTTATCAGAGTACTATATGATTTTTAGTTTTTTAAAAGGTTTTTATACTTGTGATTTAACACTGCATATTTGTATGTTGTAAATTTGTATATTGTATGAAAGTGGGGACAATAGTGCTCCATTTTATCTCAAAAACTTTAATTTGCCCTCCATTGTGCAAATAGTTTTTTAACCTATGTGTTAGGACTATATACAATAGCAACATTTAATACTATTGCTTTGTGAATAGGTATATGTTATATCTTTTTAATGGTCTGTCAGTCAAATAAAATGTTTTTTTTTCTACACATTGGGGCATATTTATCAAGCTCCGAATGGAGCTTGATGCCCCGTGTTTCTGGCGAGCCTGCAGGCTCGCCAGAAACAGCAGTTATGAAGCAGCGGTCACAAAGACCGCTGTTCCATAACCTGTCCGCCAGCTCTGAGCAGGCGGACAGACATCGCCGGAAATCAACCCGATTGAGTACGATCGGGTTGATTGACACTCCCCTGCTGGCGGCCTATTGGCCGTGAGTCTGCAGGGGGCGGCGTTGCACCAACAGCTCTTGTGAGCTGCTGGTGCAATGCTGAATACGGCAAGCGTATTGCTTGCTGTATTCAGCGAGGTCTGTCGGACCTGATCCGCACTGTCGGATCAGGTCCGACAGACCTTGATAAATATGGGCCATTGTGTATTTCTAGTTTATATTTGCTGTATACAGCACTGTTTATATACTCTCATACAACCTTTCTTGTTTCTAAAAACAGCTGCAGCTCAGCCCTTAATCAAGTGATTAGATACCTAGTATATACTAGTGGCATACATTTTTTTTTATTAATTGCAACTAAGTAACTAAAATATATATTTCTCAGTGTGTGGCGCTCTCCTTTTTTAACTACAATATATATATATAATTTAAAGGGACAGTAAAGATTACACCAGAATTTTGTTGTTGTTTTCAAAGATAGATAATCCCTTTATTTCCCATTCCCTAGTTTTGCACAACCAACACGGTTATATTAATACACTTTTTACCTCTGTGATTACCTCGTATCTATGGGGTAGGTTTATCAAGCAGCAGATACTGCTTTCTACGCTAGTGGTTTCTGTCTCACCGGAAACCTAAGTTAAGAAGCAGTGGTCATAACTTTAGGTGATGGACTGCAATCAACCCGATATGATCCGATCAGGATGATTTACACCCTCTGCTATCGGCCGTGAATGTGCAGGTGGCGGCATTGCACAAGCATTTAGTGATGCTGGGCGGACATGATTAGCTAAAGTGAATCATATCTGCCCGGCATTTGATAAATTTGCCCCTAAGTCTGTGCAAACTGCCCCCTTATTTCAGTTATTTTTACAGACTTGCATTTTAGCCAATCAATGTTGACTCCTAGGTAATGCCACGTGCGTGTGCACAATGTTATCTATATGACACACATGAACTAACACCCTCTAGTGGTGAACAATGGAGAAAAGAGGCGGCCTTCAAGGTCTAATAAATTAGTATATGAGCCTACCTAGGTTTGGCTTTCAACTAAGAAAACCAAGAGAACAAAGCAAAATTGGTGATAAAACTAAATTGGAAAGTTGTTTATAATTGCATGCCCTATCTGAATCATGTAAGTTTATTTTGGACTAGACTGTCCCTTTAAACAGTACAAAAATGTAAGATATAATATATTCAAAGCAAAGGTTAGACCAAAAATAATATGTATTTTTTAAAATTATATGAGTTGTTTAAGTACTGATGAAATAAGTGTAACATTTCAGTTTCTAAAAAGTCATGGGTTCCGCCATGTAAAAACCTAAGTTTTCCTTGTCTAACTCTGGGGACAGTTAGGGACAGATACATTGTGCAAAAAATGACTGTGTGCAGTGTTTAAAAATAAACCCTGTTAAATATTTATTTAAGTCCCTATATTCCACACAGCCATTACTTTTAGAAACGTAAGTACCGCCCATTTAAAGGGATAATTAAATAATATTAAGGGATAGTTTTCGAGTGGAGGGGTAATTACTGCTCCCGCTTGCTCTCTGTCTGGCTGGATTTGTTTATGTTCTTATCATAAGTCTGGCGGAATAGGACATTTGCAAGCCAGGTTGGCACTATCGGCACTTGGGAAGTGTCCGGAATCACCTATGAGACGCAGATAGCTGCACAGATAAGTTACTGGTAAACAAGACAGGAGCTGATCCCTCCCATACTGTGACGTCACGCTACCTTGCTTGGAGACACACGTTATTCAAAGTTCCGTGTTGGAGGCGCTTGAAATATCATTAAAGTGAAGGTAAACTTTGATGAATGAAACCCCGTTTTTAAAAATACTATTAAAAACAGGGACACTTTCATTCATCAAAGTTTACAAAGCAGTCGTTTTGATTAAAAACTTACCTTTTTTTCTTTTCACAGCCAGAGCAGCTTCCCCCACCTGGATTTCCTCTCTTCACACGTCAGTAATGACTAATCTGGCTTCCTCCAATCACGGCTTTCCCCCCAGGGTAATCATTGCCTGAGGCCATGCTGTGATTGGAGGAAGCCGGATTAGTCATTGATGACGTGTGAAGAGAGGATTTCCAGGAGGGGGAAGATGCTCTGGCTGTGCAAAGAAGAGAGGTAAGTTTTTAATCAAAACGGCTGCTTTGTAAACTTTGATGAATGAAAGTGCCCCTGTTTTTAATAGTATTGTAATAAAACGGGCTTTCATTCATCAAAGTTTACCTTCACTTTAAGGATACGTGAGTAATTGTAGACCTTGAGTGCAGCTAAATGCTGCAGTCTTACACAATCCGGGACTTGTTTCTAGGACACTATCTGAGCTGTAGCTCATTGTAGCCTGAAAATTTGGACCGCTAAGGTCAGATGGACTGATTTACTTGTAGTATGTGATGGTTATTAGGAGACCTCCTTAGGAATGCTTTACATCTTGTAAATTTACGGTTGAACAATGTGCCCCTCTTTTTAAAAGTAATATATGTTTAAGAAAATGTATGCTCACTTTTTCCTTATATTTCTGAGGTTGGTTAATTAAAATTTAAATTCGTAACACAAGTGCTGTTTGTCCTCTCTTCCAAAGGGTAGTATTGTATATCCTTTGGTTCTCCCTTTCTTTCTTTTTTGATAAAAATAAGGTTTTGAGGAATGCACCATGACAATATCATTTGGGTTCGTAGAATTTACACCTCTCTCCATTCATTTATATATTTTTTATAATCCACTACACTATTAACCCCTAAACCACCACAACCCCCAACACAAAGTAACCCACTACACTATTAACCCCTAAACCGCTATAACCCCATTGCAAAGTAACCCACTACACTATTAACCCCTAAACCGCTATAACCCCATTGAAAAGTAACCCACTACACTATTAAGCCCTAAACCGCCATAACCCCATTGCAAAGTAACCCACTAACATCTAAACCCTCTAACAAGCTAACCGCCTAACCTAACACCCCCTAAGTTATCCCCAAAAATACTAACCTTACATGTAAAAAAAAAAAACTAACAGTACATTTAAAAAAAAAAAAACTTACCTGAAAAAATAGAAAGCCTAACCTTACTTGAAAAATAAAAAACCTAACATTACTGAAAAAAATTAAAAAACCTACCAAAAATAAAAAATGTATGCCTATTCTAAAACCCCACTTAAAAAGAAAAAGGAAACACTCCAAACTAAAAAAACTATACTAACACAACACTACAGCAATAGCCATTAAAAGGGCCTTTTTAGGGTATAGCCCTACAGTGATATAGCTCTTTTTTATAAAAATAATAAAAACTACACCACTCTACAAGTAACCCCACCCAACCAAAAAAAAGGCTACCTGAAAAGGTAATTTGGCTGGGCATTGCCCTTAAAAGGGCATTTGACTCTTTATGCTGACCATAAAAAAACCCTAATCTAAAAAAAAAGCCGACCAAAAAAATCCTAACGCTAAACCCCAAAGATGGCACTCACCAAAGATGAATCCGGGGTGACTGCGCTCCATCTTCATCCCGGCGGTGCTCCATTTTCAGCCCAGCAGTGGTCCATCATCATCCCGTCAGTGCTCCATCATCATCCCGGCAGTGGTCCATCATCATCCCGGCAGTGGTCCATCATCATCCCGGCGGTGCTCCATCTTCATCCCGGCAGTGGTCCATCATCATCCCGGCGGTGCTCCATCATCATCCCGGCAGTTGTCCATTATCATCCCGACAGTGGTCTATCTTTATCCCAGCAGTGGTCCATCTTCATCCCGGCGGTGCTCTATTTTCATCCCGGCGGTGGTCCATCATCATCCCGGCGGTGCTCCATTTTCATCCCGGCGGTGGTCCATCTTCATCCCGGTGGTGCTCCATCTTCATCCCGGCGGTGCTCCATTTTCATCCCTGCGGTGGTCCATCTACATCCCGGCGGAGGTCCATCTTCATCCCGGCGGTGCTCTATCTTTATCCCGGCGGTGCTCCATCTTCTTCCCGGCGGTGCTCCATCATCTTCCCGGCGGTGCTCTCTCTTTATTCCGGCAGTGCTCCATCTTCTTCCCGGCGGTCTTCTTATTTTCATCCTGTGTGTGTGTGGAAAATAGCAATTTTCTAAACTGTGTTAAATAGTTTAAAGGGACAGTGTATTGTAAACATTTTCTCGACTTTAAAATCTCCCCAGTGATTTATTTGATTTATTTGCAGAGGTTACACAAAAAGTTATAAATTATAAGCAAACATACGTGCAATAACAAATGATGTAACACATAATTATTACTTTTTTTCCTTCTTTAAATAAAGGGTCTCTATTATTTTTTATGTCAGTCATATATACATTTATTTAACATTGAAAGGACACTCAAGTCAAAATTAAACTTTAATGATACAGACAGAGCAGCTATTTTAAACAACTTTCCAATTTACTTCCATTATCAAAATGTGCACAGTCTTTTTATAGTTACACTTTTTGAGTCACCAGCACCTACTGTGCATGTGCAAGAATTCACAGAATATACGTATATGCATTTGTGATTGGCTGATGGCTGTCACATGATACATAACTGAAAATATTCAGAAAAAAATCTACTAATTTGAAGTTCAGACTAAGTGCTATTTTCTTTGTATCATGCATTTGTTGATTATACAAATCTAATGTATTTACTGGTCCTTTAAGTGTTGAAGATCCTTCAAACACCAAAAGCCTGAAAGAAAACTTTAGTTTTGGAGTTGGCAAAATTTGAGTCTCTGTTACAGTTACCTACAAAAGCAAATTTCCAGCTTTTCAAGTGTTATTCAATCTTCCTTTATTCATTCATTTTCTTTTTGTTTATCTTTGCTTCAGCTATCGCAGAAATACACATTTTAATTGTATTGTACAAATGAAATTTCAAAACATCTAAAGCTTTGAACGTTTACATAGACAAATTCATTCAATCTACTTTCAACGCTACAAAACATTGATGCAAAACTTGGCAGGTTTTGCAAAAACTAAAGGAAAACTTTACATTGGCTAAAAATGTAATTGAAGTCAAGAATTCAAGTGCTAACAAAATAAATAATTTAAGTGGATGGGGGAAAAATGCTAAATTGCATTTACACAAATTCTTTTAATATATTAATATATAATTAAAAACTCGTTGTTTGAATAATATTTACACACTTGAGAATGTGATCATTATATATTAACAGTTTAAGAATATTGGCAATTTTAAAAAGAAGACAGGCAGTTGTTTTGATGTCATAAAATAAAATAAATCAGTTTTGCCCTTTCAAATAGGCTGGACTATTTCTGTTACTTATTTCATACCCATATTACATATTTTACTTATTGGGCTAGATGATATAAACTTCGCCCGATCAAACCTAGTTTTTCTCGCTGACTCTCTTGGGGCTGCACTGGTGGAATGATCGTAAAAAAGGGGCAGTCCCTGCGAGTGCGAGATGGCTCCTATTGAGTAATTAAGTAATGGAGCTCGCTGGGTAGGGACTCTTTGCTCCTTAGAGCAAAGTTAGCAGTGAGCAGGGGGCGCACTTTAAAAATTAAATCCTACAGCCAATATAAATCACATTACGCTGCTTTCTGTGTATAGCATCTTACATTCACCTATATTTTCGTATGCATATTTTTTTTATTAGGATATTAAGTATTTGTATTGTTTTGAGATAAGCTCGCTACCTTTTAGTTGGTGAGAAAAAAACGTGAGATCTGTAGTTCGAAAATCTTTATAAAATTACACTGGGATTAGAGAGACATTTTCATATACGCCCATGAAACACTCATGTTCAGCCCCTTTAACGAAAAAAAGAACAATTATGCTTTACATTTTGTATACTTAAGTCCAAATTTCTGTGTGATTTTTGCGCATCCAGTGCACTAAAATTACGATTTACGCTGTGCATATTTAATACGATTTTTGGTGAAGAATTTTGTTACAATTTTTGATGCATCTTAACAATACAAATGTTCCCTGCTTGTTTTGTATGATGTTTAAAATACAAATGAAAATGCAGTATACACCCCTTAGCGAGACACCCTGTTTTCAGGGTAAAAAGTGGCTTTAGATCATTCCACCAGGGAAATAGAAGGACTGGCGATCGTTCTTTAATAATCTCACCAGCCCAGAGAGCTTTCAATCATCGAGCCCATTATGTACCTATAGGTAGTAAATTAACTATATTACGCTCATTTCACTGCTGTTTCATTGCTATAACAATGTACCACTGACTGATTTATAATTTATTACTATTGGTCTCTGTGCGAATTACCTTCTTCTTTTACTGTTATCCTAAAAACTTCAATAATAAGCAATTTTAGAGGGAAAAAACAATCAGTTACATTTTTGACTCACTAGTGCCTACTGAATTGAAATAAAGGAGCAGTAAACAGCTTTGCAATATATGTTCATTATTTATCTTACCCCCTTTACCTATAATTTAAGTCCAAAAGTTTGGGATTTTTCAGTCCTGAAAACCAAACAAGCACAAAGCTTCACAAACCTAACTCTGTAACACATGACCTCCTAATTTGCAGTTTGTTATCAGATCTTTTCTAATGAAGCCAGAAAATAATTTGTTAGCAAAATGATAGTGGCCAGCCTATGAAAAACAATTGCAGCGAATACTGTTAGGGGTATATTTATGTAAGTGCGAGCGGACATGATACGATGTAACATATCATGTCCGCTGCACAACGATAAATGCCGACAGCATATGCAATGCCGCCCCCTGCAGATTCGCGGTCAATCAACCGCTAGCAGGGGGTGTCAATCAACCCTATCATATTCGGTCGGGTTGATTTCTATTCGCTACCTCAGAGCAGGAGGACAAGTTATGGGGGCATATTTATCAATGTCCGAGCGGACATGATACGAAGTAGCGTCTCATGTTCGCAACACATCGATAAATGCCGACAGCATGCGCTGTCGGCATTTATCATTGCACCAGCAGTTATTGTGAA